>NC_045740.1:591803-593612 GCF_008692095.1 Etheostoma spectabile | reverse complement strand
GATAGATAGATAGATAGATCTAGTAGTCGGCAACACAACACAACAAACACTTATATCACACATACATAAGAATAAAAATAAAAACCACTCACAGAATTTGCAATGACCATGATAAGGTAAGATACTATGGTAGACAGTGTGCAATGGTGATATTGCAAAATTGAATACAATAACCTATGAACTGACTGATTGAATAAGAATAAGATTCTCAGCTATCGTTTCTGCTGCTGCCAAGTCAGAGCAGCAGTGACTGCTTCACATTAT
This sequence comes from Etheostoma spectabile, assembly GCF_008692095.1. Taxonomy (NCBI): domain Eukaryota; kingdom Metazoa; phylum Chordata; class Actinopteri; order Perciformes; family Percidae; genus Etheostoma; species Etheostoma spectabile. The sequence continues at coordinate 593,348 of NC_045740.1, read as the reverse complement.
GGTATTCCCTCATTCCCCATTGGGAAATTTGTTATCTATCATGTGACTACCTGGGTTCCATTAAAAGCTCACACCTCCCTCCATCCATCCTCTCTACCACCTCCTCTGACTGGGCCGATGCAGCGTGGTGACAGATGGTGTCTCTCCCCACTTTTTCGGACCTGGACTGATGTTTATTTGTGTGCTCAGCGGGAGTCCGGCATTTCCCTTTTTGCGCTCACTTATATTTAAGAGTAGCTGCATGTGTGTTACCCAGGCATCCATCCCTGTGTTTGCACTGTGTGTCATATCTATCGACAGTGAGTGAAAAGCAGATCAACATTAAAAAAGGCCTCAGCATATAGCCCAGCCTTATCTGTGGAGCTCAATGGAGTCATACAGTAGGTATGTAGTAATGCACATTTAGCAAATGTGCACAAACCTATCGGCCTCCGTGGGCCTGATAACGAGTTGGCGCCACAGCAGAACCGATATCACTTGACAGCGTGAGTGATTGTGAGAAACAGAGAGTCCGTCAAACATTTTACCAAACAGATAACTCTCAGCTAGACCTCCATTATTCCCTCTCTTTATCAATTGACCCCACCCACTGTTTTGCCCTCGCTCTCCATCTCCCTCCTCCTCCAGCTCTGAGCTGGGCCCGGGGGTGACCACTCTGCTGGGCCACAGCTCCATCATGAGACTGCACTGCTCTGTTCCCAGTGTCAGAGTGATGGAGAGGGGTTATCAACCTAAAAAACCTCCCTCTTCTCCCCTTCCTCCAGAGAAAAGGCCTGCGAGAAGGAGTGAGGCTGGATGGATTGAGAGGTTTGCCTGGTTTGAATAAAACGGAGCTTTTAGTTTGATGGAGAACTGGCTGTTTCGCTGTGAACGCGGCTGTCAAAGTGTTGACGGGGACGGGGTGTGGACATTGAAATCAGTCCAATGCTGTGCAAGAGGCGCTTTTATAGTGATGTCTTGTGCTTGTTTTAACAGAAGCCTTAAAGCAACGCATCTGATGACAATTACATCTGTCAGACTCACAGTGACAAATGGTGAGGTTATAACATTTCAAGATAAGATACTTTCTAATGCAAGACTCTTCCTGGAGCACAAAAGAAGACTAATAGCAAGTTATGGAATGCTGCGACATTAGAAAAAAAGTGAAATACTACGTCAATAACCTTTTACATCGACAACATGTACTTTTCTGCTGAGAAAAAGAAGGCAAGAACAATGTGTTAGTGTTTCGAAACCTTACATTTACTTCTTTTTTTTGTCCGATCGCTCAACACATAGGGGGACAGGGCTCTGGAAAAGCAAAAAGTGCATGTCCAAGAACAACCACCTCTTGGCCATTGAAATACACAAATACACAAATACACACACAAAGGTCGCCCAGCTGTGAAAAGAAGCCAAAATACACTTAACTAATCTGCTTGATCTAGCAAATCATTGACGATGAAAATTTCAAAGAGGTTGAAACTTGAGCCACATGCACCTCCTTAACCATGGCCAATGCAATTTCCACTGGCAGGCAGGGAGGGGGGGGGGGGGGGGGGGGGG
>NC_045740.1:569917-591793 GCF_008692095.1 Etheostoma spectabile | reverse complement strand
GGGTTATGGTGGGAATGGCCTGACAAGTGGATGGAGCTTTATTGGTTGCATTCACCTCAGCATAAAACTAATTCACCCTCGATGACAACCCACAGTGAAGGGGCGAAAGATGAGATGCATACTTTTTACCCCCTCCCTCAACTACCTACTTTATTAGCTGGCCTTCCTGTGACAGAGCTATTCATTCTCTGCCCTACACTACCCTTTTCTCTCAGACACACACTACGCACATGCCCTCTTTCCGCCTCTCTCACACACATCAACCCAAACATGTTATATTACCGGCTGGGAATTTATATCGCTTTCAGAATGAAAAAAACAACTACGCCGCGGTCTGGCCAGCAGGGCTCCATCGCTTATGTGCACAGGCTGCCCTTTATGGCTGCAGCAGTGAGGCCCCTCATATACACCGGGCTCAGAATAGACGCAAAGCTGTGACACACACAGGGAATCACAACAGGGCAGTTAGGTGAAAAAAAAAGCACAAGAAAAGCCTCTTTATCGGTTTTGCCCCCCGTCTGTTCATTTATTAACATGAAGATTAACATGAGGATTCCAAGTATGAAGACAGCAGGATATTAGTCTTGGTTAAGTCATTTATGTGTCCCGTCTGGAGCCATAACTTATCACAGATCAAAGCTAAACAGCCTGTCATTAGTTAGCTCTACCTCTTGATGGGACCATAACTCTCTCAGGAAGTCTGAAGAATAAAAATAAAGAGATAGCATGGCTAGTAGAAGCCATGTTAAGAATTTCACGTTCAGTATCATCTTGTCTGACACGCAGTCCTACCATCTCTCCCAGGGTTGCTCTGAAAGCCAGGAATGTGACCCTTCTCAGATCTCCCAGGGCTCCAATGAGCTCCACATTGTACATAGGTTAGGTACCCGCACGTCCAGCTGGGCTTTACTAGCAGTCCTTCCTCCAGCAGCTCTGCAGGACTATCGAGTTACCCTGATTTTGGGTCAGCGAAGCCCTCCTGGTTTCACTTAGAGCCCTGTTTCATTATTTCAGATTTATCACTGCCGTGTTTGCCAGTTGCCATGTTTTTCTTCCATACGTCCCGAAGTGTAATTCATAGCATCTAATAATGCACAATCCAAGACATTTTAAGGGACAGCAAGTTGGAGTTGTTCCCAGGGTGAAGGGATTAGAGGCTCTCTAGGGGCTGCTGGGTAGAGCACTTAGCTGTTGCCCAAGGGAGAAAGAAGCCAGTCCTAGAGGAGTGAACATCACTGGATATTTACAGAGTCATTGCATGGCCTCAGTGTTCGGCCTGACAGCCACAACACTCTCCTCCCAGCATGCCATTGTGCAAGGCCGACCCAGAAGACCCAGAGGATGGCACAATGGCAAAGTCATGTCGTGGATCACTTACAGATCTCATATGAAAGCTACTTCTCCCTATTGTTTACCTCACCAAGGCAGAACCTCATCATTGTATCATCTGCTGTTGATTTTTAAACAATGACCTATTGATAAATGTGAAGAATATAAACTCACAAGGCTGTAATGAAAAATTCAAACTGCTTGGGACACAGTTAAAATATGAGTGACAGATGGAAAAAATGAGCTATTTCACCACTCACTACATCAATGTAACAGTAGGACTTTGCATCTAATCCCTCAGGGGCCTCTAGGGGCCATTTAACTGTTGTGTTCTTGTGCCGGAAGCTCTCTGGAGGGGTGTGGGGACTTGGAATTGGGATGGAGAAAGAAGGGCAAAAATAAAAGAAGGGATTCATCCCCCATAATAGAATTACCGTGGCGAACAAAGCAGGCATTAGTGCACCCACGGTGGCATTTGGAGAAGATCCATCTCTCTTTCCTCTGAGGGCCGGCCCTCGCCGCTTAAATAAAACCAAAATCTAGCCTTTCTACCCCCCCAACCCTCTTTCATGAGCCTTGCCAGATAGCAACAAGGGGCTAAACAGACACACATGCACACACACCTGCACAAAAACACAGAATTCGTCTTGCACTTGTGTGTATGTAATGTGCGACTGCATGTGCGTGCTTACGGCTGGCCAGTGCCTCAGCGTTTGGAAGGCAGCTTGACCCATCAGAAGGGATTACATCTACATAACTCCAACAGAACACTGTCAGCACGCCGCCCCTCCCTCATCCGGCCTTCTTTCCACTTCTTCTGTCATCTTGCTATTCTCCCCACTCGGTCTCCTCATCACTTTAACCTTTCATTCCTTCCCTCTTGCCTCTCTTCCTTCTCCCTGTCTATCACACTTCTGTCTAGTCTGATGTAATACATTTTCAGCGTGCCAGCATTTCTTCCAGCTGTGTTGCATCAGATATCACTCAAAGAGATCAAGAAGGAGTGTCAGTGTCTGGTGACCTCCAAATATTTTTCACAAGTGTTAGCTTGGCACATCTGAGAGGAGGTTTTCCCTGCACTGTACGAGCAGTGGCTATAAGGAATAGCTGCAACACTGATTCCCTGATTAGGAAACAGGCAGCAGCACTGGTGTCAGATCGTCTCGGTGATAGAGGGAACGTGGCGCCGTCGTGCACAAACACAGTAAGCTGTTATGAAATGGACCTGTGACTTCTGGTTGGCTCTCTCAATGCATGACCCACTGACACACACCTCAGCCAGCGAGAAACACGCAGACGCACTGGAATGTGACTCTTTTCAGTGGGAAGCAGACAGCGATTCTGCAGCCTCACATGTTGAACTGACTGAGTTATTGAGATGAATAAACAGTTCACTGAAATGCATGCAGAGTTTTTAATAATGGGGATTATGCTTTTAAGTAGTGTGCCACTGAGCTGAGGAATAGACAACAAGTAGTTGGTATAGAATCACTAAGTAGATACGTGTTTCATTGTAATGAGTTGCATCTACAGAACCAGTCGTTCTTATTAATATTCTACATACAGTAGGCTACATCTGTGAACTTAAATGGAGTCAGGAGTTGGAGAAGAAGAGGATACTCACACACGTCTGTTCTCCAGACCTCTGCCGCCCCCTACTGGAATCTTAATAAAGCTATCAGTCCTTTACCAATACCAGGTACAGTATACACTTAGTTTGTACTACTGTTGACAGTGCAATACGTTGGCCATTAGTGTACAAAACATCAATGAATTGTTGCATTTTTTAATTAACCCTTGTGTTATCCTACCGGGTCAAAAAGGAACAAAGATGTCAAATTTTTTCAGACTTTTTCTTTTAGTTTTCACTAAGACTACCTTACTACCAGGGTTACTACTAATAGTTAAGATCAGAGGAACATACAGATAAGTTTGGTCAGGAATGAAAGTGATAAAATGTATTTACAAAAGAGCGTTGTATGGAATCCAATCCATTTTTTGTGGTAATTTGGTTAAAAAAGAAACCCAGATTTCAGATATAGACATTTTTTAAAGAGGTAAAGTTTGACCCGAGGACAACAGGAGGGTTAAGATGAAAGACTATTTGTGCAAAGACAAACGTTAATGCAACTATAAGTTTAAAATAATGCAATAGCAATAGTAAATTCGCTATTCAGTGTGTTTTTCTATGGGATAACTTTCATAAAATGTCTTTGAGTCTTGTGCTGCCACTGAAATGGTGACACCTGTGTCCAAATTGATCTCCCAGCAGCTGCAAACATCCCGCCATTTCAGTGTCCATTATTGCCCCACTCCTTCATTCCTTCAGTCTGAACATACTTTATGCTCAAGACATTGTACTAATTTGTAGTATTGGACCCAGTGCTTCTATTAACTGAACAAAGCGAATAGCTTTGCGCCCCATACTGTAGCTATGACTACTCTGTGATTGATTTTCATCTGAACTTAACAGTGCAGCGGATGTTTTCCCTAGAAAACCACCGGAGAAAGAGGAGCCTGGACCTGGTTCTCTCTTGGCAGCGCAGCACGTGCTTATCCCCAGGAGTGAGGGGCTGCACGGGCCGCAGCAAAACAGCCCACCGCTGCTGAGCCTCCGACGTCCCCCCTCGGCCCCGCTCTCACACACAGGCCCAGTGTGTCCGGTCGGACTACACAGAGAGGAAACGCATGTACTTCGCTTGAGTAGAAACAAAAACACTCAGCTCTGTGAGAGACCCAAACACAGCAGGATGGTCTCTCTGCGCTCACAGGAAAGAGGCCAGGGCAGTTAAACTGAGATCACTCTGTACGCTCAGACAACCCAGCTCATATTCATGGATACACAGGCACACATACAGCTTCAGACAAACACGCATACATGCACATATACACAACCAACAATACAGGAAATGGGTCGGCTGCAACACAGGTATCCTTTACATCCTTTTACTGGCTCCCACTGTCCGCCGATGAAAGGGAATACCCCTCGTCTACGCAGCCCTGGGCCCGGCTGGCCGAGCGCACAGCGGCTTATAAAAGGCCATTTCCTTAATAATCATCCCTGCCTTCCCCTGTGCTAATCTCCCAAAGGACAGTGTCAATTAGCCCGGGGAGGGCCTCACTGTAGTAGGGTCATCTGTGGCATCTCTATTACCTCGTGGCCTGCCATTAAACACATAAAACACACAGATTTTGGGATCAACCAGAGGTACAGTCTGGATTTCTGGGTGCCTTTGGGTCCCCTGTGTCTTTGTACATTAGACCTGGCTTAAAGTTTTCTCCTCCCTAAAAGCTTTACGTATTCTGTGTTCATTAGGCTTCTTCTTTCTTCATCTCTCGGCAATGTATTGTTGCAATTAATTAACATCACAGTGATTAATAGGATCTCTCTGCAGCGTCTATTTACACATACAAAGACACCAGAGGGCCTGGATGGGGTTTTAGCTTTGTCAACAATAGCTGGGGAAGAGATCTTTCAACCGTGTCTTTATGGCTTGTTGACATAGCAGTGAGGATTTCCTATTATACGTGGCATTGATATCATCAGATAAACCTTCTGCTCCCAGTTTGGAAATTTCCCCCAGTGAAATAGATCTGTCAATCTAAAAACGCCTGTTTATGCCACTGTCTATGCAAGTCTTTTTAAGCAAATCATTTGTCTCTTTCTCACTAATGTACCCTGATCATTCTGTGAGGATTAGTAGAGTAGAATCATGTTAACGCCTGTGCAGAAGCTGCAGACCACACTGCAGTAGTAATTGACAGAGGCAGCCCCACGCTTCTGACACAATGCACTCATTGATTCCTCTTTGCTTCTGAAAATACCAGCCCCGGCCGCAACATGCACGCGTGGAAGCCACAAAAGAGCTGTTTTAGAGATAGCAGGAGCTTTTTAAAAGATTATTCTGTCCGCGAGTCATTACTGGGGGCTCGATAAGAGTTTGTCATCGTGTGGTAATGTTCCATGGATCCTGTTGTTCCCCTATGCTGCTGCCCCCCCCCCCCCCCCCCCCCCCCTCCTCCCCCATACCCACTTTACTCTCTCCTGCTCATGCTTCTCTCAAATGGGCGCAGTGCGGTGTTGTGGCGAGGTGAGGCCATGGTCTGCTGAACACTGTGACATTCATCTAAATGGAATCAGATAAAGCCGAGGGGCCTGAATACTTTCAACATAAACATCACCTGGAGCCCCAAGCAGGGGCCCCCCGGGCGGCACTGCTCAGCCAACCAGAGTCTGCAAACAACAGGGGGAACAGGGAGATCAACCAATAGCAGAGGCTGAAAGGAGGGAGGAAAATAATGTGTAGCCAATCTGAGGAGCGGCTGGCTGAGGCAATCAGATGAGATCAGGCCTGCGGGTTCCTTCCACGCCAGGCGATGCCCCCAGATGTGGGCGAGAGGAGGTGATGGGGGGGTGAGAGGGATTGTGTGAGAGAATCATATGACCTTTACACGTGTAGATCAGGTTCCCTAAGGAGCAGACTGGGAGTAAGGAAGTGTTGATAACAGAGAAAACAAGGTGAAAAACAAGGTGAGCCACAACTACAGTGATATGGAGAAGATACTCATGTGAAACATCAAACAGGCCAACACAAAGGAAAGCATGCAAAGGGAATGCTATTCTACCTTATTTTCAACACAGGTCAAAAGGACAAGTGTGAAACAGCAATCAACATACCTCGACAAATAATTAGCTTCATTCATGCAGCAGCCACCCAACCCAAAAATACTTGGGGTGTGAGCTTCCTAAAGAATGCTTTAAAATGTCCGGGGGAGGTGTTTTGCGAAAACAATAGAAGATGGGACAATTACAGAGAAAATGAGGAACGAACTCAGTGGTAACACTCAGAGAGGAGGAGTAAAACAAAGTGGAAAACGCACAAACGCAGAAGAAGACATGGTGGGTTTTCAGTAAGAGGTGCAAGCAGGCATGGACATGCCCATCGTGGATAAAGCTATCCGTCAGCACCATGGGGGAGAACATGCTCATGGGAACCGGATGACCCGCGGTGTTTCACTGTCTATACCCCACAGACTGTGCAGTGTTTGGCTCTGCCTCTGCTTGCTGCACATGAAGACCTGGTTCAATGGCTGCTTTTACAGATGATTGACAATGTGTAGCAGCGAGACGGCCGTACACGACTGATTTAGAGCCGGCTGTTAATTCTTGACCGTATGCCGTGTGAAACAGGGAAGGCTAGGCATTTCCATATGTTAAATGAACAGCAGTGCTCCTCACAGCTCTGGAGCCAAACACTTAATCTTGTGTTTCTGATACTACTTTGAATCTCTATTTCAGGAGTGGAGGTGGGGGGAGGGAATGCTACAGCAAAGCAGCAGATGGAAACAAGGCTTCCAGGAAAGCAGTGGAGTGGGGTCCAGCAAGAACATGAGTTGGCATGGACTCTGCCTGGTTTCTTTAGGTGGAAGAAAAGCAAGGACAGATAGAAAAAAAGAGGGATAAAGTACATATAGTGTGAAGAAGGGAAGTGACAAGCGAGGATGGCTGGATGGGAGTTGTTATCAGAGCCATTTGGCTATCTGGGTGGTAGCCTAAAGAATAAGCAGTGGGACAGAATAGAAATCCTGTGGTGCGGCGGCGCATACTGATGACCTGGCTGTAACGGCTGGACCGGCTCTCCGGCAGTTATTCATTAAACCATTAAAGGAACACAATCAACTCATTTGTGTGCCCTTCTGTTTCAGGCTGTTTTTCTTCCTTTTGTGATCTGCTTTCTTGCAAGAGAGAGAGAGAGAAGAAAAAGAATGAATAAATCTGAGGCAAAAAAACCCAGTGAGAACGGTTGGACCTGGACGGGGAGCCGAAGCCAGCTGTTGGCTCTCCTTCTGAGCAGAAAAGAAGTCATTAAGGGCGGAAGGGAGACTTATTCAAGAACCAATTCACTTCTAAGACAGTTTGATAAATGAACGAATGTTCAAATTCAATCTACCTGGGTGGAAATTAAAGGAGGATAATTGCAAAGAGCACTTGCTAATAACAGTTTTTTTCCTCACTAAACACAAGAGCCAGCCACTTTGCATCCAGTTGAGGGGTGAGAGCGCCCTCTTGTGTCCACATCTTTAGAGGGAAACAGCACACTGAAAACATAAATTTAATAACATTGATTTTATTGCCATCAATATATACATATATCTTATTTTTTTCTCTTGTAATATTTATATAGCATAAAGCATTAGGATCACTGTACAAACAATGAACACAACAATGAAAAAAGGCTTAACTTTTGTTCATAAGTACAAAGAAAAGCAGCAAGTGTTAATCACACTGGGGCCTAATCATAAGACGCAGTGCAATACATGTTGCTTCCACAACACTGCGTGGCGTGATTGGTAACCATTGGTAACCAGCACCAGGTAAACTACAGCTGATTACCTGCTGGGTGGTGGGACTCCTACAGTATGTTGTTGGAGCTATGTGAAATGGATCTACAGGAACCTGTAGTCCCCCACTGAAAGAGGCCTGGGTTGCCATAGTGACACTGCCTGGGGTTAACTGTAACAACAAGAGAACCAGCACTGACGTGTTTATGAAACACAATAACACACTTATAAAAGGTCCCGGGGATGGAGTTACGGTCTCGTTTCAGGACCATTGAACACGTTACAAGGTCATTAAACACACAATCACTAAAGGCTTTGCATTGTCATGCAGATGATTTTGATGATCAGTAGGTAGTTCTCTATGACAACATGAGGCAAAAGCAGAGCAGAGGAGATGAGGCAGCAGGTCTAATCCGTTTGCTAAACTGTGATTGTGATGGGCAACAGAGGGAGCAGCACAGATTATTGTTTGTGTGTAAAGCCTCCTTCAGAGGTCTGATTAAAATGAGTTACAACACATTTTGACAGCTCTTCCTGTAATACGCAAACACCAGAGAACAACCTCATTATACACACATCAAAGAATACAGAGAGAAAACTATCCTCTCAAGTCTTCGTAAAAGTAGAAAATTTAAAATTCCATTTGGCCGGAATGGATTACCCAGCATCTCTTCAACTAAACTCTACACAAGCGAATTAAATGGTATCACTGAGGTGGCGGCAGTCCGATTCCTCTCCCCTCTGTGCTCTGGGAGATGAGATAATATACTAATAAGTGTCTAATAAGTCAGAGTGACCTGGCGTCCAACAGTCACAGCTGCAGAGGTTGGTGCAGCAGCAGGCTTTGGTGAGTCGATTACCCAGCACCACCTGCTGTGTATATACAGCGGCCTGTTATGTCTCTGTCTAGAGCAATATTGTGTCTCTGTTACAAGGAACGTAAAAAAAAATAAAAAAAATAATCAAAGTTATCATTCAAATGATGCCGTGTTTTTGGTTAAATCAAGAGTGCAAAAAAACTAATATTTTGGAATTCAGTCTTTAGGTAGACATGGATTAATAGTGTGTGTGTGTGGGGGGGGGGGGTTCTATAAGGGCAGTGCATTTTCAAAATGTAATAGAATAGAGAACATTATTTTGGGATAAATCCATTCTGCCACATTTAATCTCAGCAGCAATAAGGCTAATTTAACCTGTCGAGCTACAACAATACTTTAAAGTTATTATTACAGATACAAAATAAAGCTTAACAAGCAACCATTAACAATCACAGACCGTTATCAACAATGTCAACTTCCATTGTTGGGGGGGGGGAATCAGGACAAGTGTGTTTTCTTTTGGGGATCTTACATGCATACACATATGTGCACAAACACACACTGGTCATACCGAACATTAAGAAATGTCAAACTCGCTAAAGACACAGACGTCAGTGACGGACCGGCAGCTTCACATGGAGGAATCTCCTCATCTCTCCTGTCTTCTCACGATGATCGGGATGTCCCCTGTGATGCCGACACGGTTAATTCACAATGGTCACGCTATTGAAGTTAGAATGAACGGCAGTCCCTTGATTTGTACCAAAGAGTATGTCATCCGTTCTCCAGTCTTTCCGGGGTCACTCAGTGCTAACCCGGCTCAGCTCGACTCCCTCTTCGCCTGGAATGGCTTCTGGCACGCTCCCCTCTCCCTGGAACAGCTCCTCCATCAGCTGCTCCCCGGCGCTGCCGGCCCGGGACGCCCACAGCGCGGCGCCTTCCCGCAGGCCCAGGGAGCGCAGCATCCGCGCATACTCCAAAAATACAGATTTGATAAGTTTATGTGCAAACGCAAGTCAAGGAGAACTGATAACATTTTATGGGACAAAAAAAAAAACCACAGTGGGCCAATGAAAGCTGTCATCACTCAAACATATTAAGGAGTGTGCTACCACACACTAGATTATCACATCCTAAAAATTAGAAGGTGGAACATGTAGCCATTATAGAAAGTGGTAACCAGGGTTGAACCAATGAAGCTGATTAGAGCTGATTATAACATGTTTACATCAAAATGTCCAAATACGAACACCTAAATAACTGAGTCTGAAAATATGTTGAATGCAGGTAATACCATACAGAATTAAAAGGGTCACTGAATGGGCTAGGGAGAAAAATAATATGGATTAGATATGGTGACCTTTGCGGTCCCCAGTTCTTAGAGACTCTAAACCCTATTTTCCTGCCTGTGCCATGTCAGCAGTACCATACATGTAGATGCAATACAAGTTTTGGCAGTTGTCTATGTTCCTGTGCTTGTGTGGCATTTTCTCGACCCCAAATGCGGCCTTCAAAATGTATATAACATTCAACACCTCTCTAAAACAGCTTTGACATAAAAAAGGTCTTTATGACCTTTATGAAGGGAGGATTTGTTGCTTGGCTGTTGCGTTGACTGCATCACTTAGTTTTAGCTCGGGCAACTGACTGTATCCAGCCTCTCATCCACACACTGAATCTTGTTTTCCCTACTGTCAATAATAGATTAGTTGGGGGACACACACTAGCACCTGTGCCTAGAGATTGCAGTGTCTGGGCCCAGTTTATGTTTGTATTATAAATAAATCTGTCACCTTCATTTCTAAAAAAAGTACAACAGCGGATATTAAAGGTATAATATGTTTCTTTTATCGGTCGGTGTTTGTAAACCCAGCCATAAAAAAGAAACGGTGGTTGAGCGAGATAGAGAGTGAATGAAGAGAGTGAGCAGCGATGTGAGAACAAAGCCATGAATCAGAGGAATAGAAAGAATAAAAAAGTTATTTTGGATTGTTTTACTACTGTTTCAAAGCACACATAAACACATCCACGCCTTTGAGCTTTGTCCTGTCGCTGCATGTGTGCGTGTGTGTTGGTTCAACAGACACACCGACTGACGGCACAGGGCAGAGGTCACCTCTGGGTGCCTTCTGCTTCACTATGAGACACAGAGGGGTGGGTGACAAAATGGCAGCATTGAGAATGAGACCGGGCTGTAGAACCTGCGCTAGGGGTTACACACCAACGTGAGGGGCCCAACGGCTCCTTGCTGACAGCCAGAAATGACCAGCAAAATAAGGAGAAAAGAGAAAATACAGGGAGAGGGCAGGGCCTCTGCAGGTCCAGACACCACCACAAACACGTGATGATTGAGAGGGATTTCTTTTGTCTTAGTCTATACATTGTTTTTTTTTAGAAAAATCCTACATATTATACTTTTAAGTCATATGCTCACTAACTCTGAGAATGAGATATTGTTAGCTCTTGAAAGATAGCTTGGCCCTGTGCAGGATTAATCTGCTCCTGGTCTGGTCTTCATCCATCATAATTCACTAAGAGGCTACAAGCCAGTGCTGACAAATGAGGAAACCAAAAGGGGGTGTCTTCCTTTCAGTGGACGCACAGTAATTATACATTTCTAGATGAAATATTGTTTTAGGGTGAGTTTTTTGTTTCTTCTGTTAATTGCCACATGTGGCGTTACACGCAAGGAAAAAAATGAATATGTAATATAACACATTTTCTACAACATTGCTAGATTGTCTTACATTGGAAATGTTGTGTGTATAAAAAGGACTGGCTGGATTTATCCAGTAGCCATAGAGTTAAGTCCTCACCCTGTCGAGGAGTTAAGAAGATCATCTCCATTGTGTCATGGGACAATATGCTCTATCCTGACCTGTATGCAATGTGTGTTTTTAAAGTGTAGGATCTAAAAATTCTCTTATGAGTCTGGGGCATAACTGAGCTCTGTGATCAAAGTGTCAGAGGATGTGCTTCGTGGAGCATTTCAACTGTCCGTGGTGAAAGAGCTCGCTGCAATCAAGGGCACATCTGTAGCAGAGATGGACAGAGTAACCAGGGGAGCTATCTCTGATTATAAATGACCTTAGAGTGCAGTAATGGGTTTTCAAAAAGGATATTGGAAGAGTCATTGGCCTCCATCACTCCGTACTTCAGACAGGCTTCAATGAAGAGGGCGGCGCGATCAAAGTGCCTCATGCTGCCCAGGAGAGACGAGGGAAAGAAAAAGGCAGAAGGAGGTGAGAGCTATTGTGAGAAACCAGCATAACCCCTGCCTTGATGCCTGTGATCCTAAAGCTAACAGCAGCCCTGTCGTCCTGATGCTGCTCTAACTCTCTGCCAGAGCTTTTGCTGCCAGAGCACAAGCTGTCAGGGAGAAGGACAAGTAGTCCAACAGCGAATAAGATACAGGGTCAGACCATACCATACTCTACATACCCTACAGCATACACAAAAATGAAAAAAAAATACATTTAATAAAAGGGAAAATTAAAGTGTGCAAATTAAAAGGGAATCTTATTTGTGTTATTTGCATGTATGTATTTCTGTCAATAGAATTAATACAAGACAGGACTTTTCTTTTTATGGGGGCATTTTAGGCCTTTATTGCTATAGGGAGAGGGGGGGGAATGACATGCAGCAAAGGGCCGCAGGTCGGATTCAAACCTGCGGCAGCTACATCGAGGTCTAGACCTCTATATACGTGCGCCCGGCTCTACCAGGTGAACTAACCAGGCGCCAAAGATATAGAACTTTTCAACACCTCAGTCTTAGACAATGCCAAATGCACAATTTTTTTGGGAATGTCTGAATATATAGAGTAGGCTTATAACAGCATCAATCTTGGCACTTACCTTTGTAGCATCTCTCCTACTTTGTAAAAGCATCCCAGGGAAAGCAGCACCATGATGGCTTTGGACTTCTGGTTGACCTGCGGGGAGCAAAGGTGCTCCGCCCAGCGCTTCAGCACATCTGAGCTCTCTGCTGGGTTCAGACGCACCTGGAAACACACACACATGCACACGCACGCACACACACAGGCACACACACACATATGTGTTTTCCACATAATAATGCTCACAAGAAATACTTAAAATATAGTTGCAAGGAAACAACAATTTACAATTACCAATAGAAAATACACTCACCGGCCACTTTATTAGGTACACCTGTCCAACTGCTCGTTAACACTAGTGCCTCACGCAGCCAATCACATGGCGGCAACTCAGTGCTTTAGGCATGTAGACATGGTCAAGAGAATCTCCTGCAGTTCAAACCGAGCATCAGTATGGGAAGAAAGGTGATTTGAGTGACTTTGAACGTGGCATGATTGTTGGTGCCAGAAGGGCTGGTCTGAGTAGTTCAGAAACTGCTATCTACTGGGATTTTCACGCACACACCATCTCTAGGTTTACAGAGAATGGTCCGAAAAAGAAAAAAACATCCAGTGAGCGGCAGTTCTGTGGCGGAAATGCCTTGTTGATGCCAGAGGTCAGAGGAGAATGGCCAGACTGGTTCGAGCTGATAGAAGGGCAACAGTGACTCAAATAACCACCCGTTACAACCAAGGGGGGCAGAAGACATCTCTGAACGCACAGTACGTCGAACTTGGAGGCAGATGGGCTACAGCAGCAGAAGACCACATCGGGTGCCCACCCTTTCAGCTAAGAACAGGAAACTGAGACTACAATTTGCACAAGCTCATCGAAATTGGACAATAGAAGATTGGAAAAACATTGCCTGGTCTGATGAGTCTCATTTCTGCTGCGACAGTCGGATGGTAGGGTCAGAATTTGGCGTCTACAACGTGAAAGCATGGATCCATCCTGCCTTGTATCAACGGTTCAGGCTGGTGGTGGTGGTGTCATGGTGTGGGGAATATTTTCTTGGCACTCTTTGGGCCCCTTGGTAGCAATTGAGCATCGTTGCAACGCCACAGCCTACCTGAGTATTGTTGCTGACCATGTCCTACCCTTTATGACCATAATGTACCCAACTTCTGATGGCTACTTTCAGCGGATAATGCTCCATGTCATAAAGCTGGAATCATCACAGACTGGTTTCTTGAACTGACAATGAGTTCGCTGTACTCAAATGGCCTCCACAGTCACCAGATCTCAATCCAATAGAGCATCTTTGGGATGTGGTGGAACGAGATTCGCATCATGGATGTGCAGCCGACCAATCTGCGGCAACTGTGTGATGCCATCATGTCAATATGACCAAACTCCCTGAGGAATGCTTCCAGCACCTTGTTGAATCTATGCCACGAAGAATTGAGGCAGTTCTGAAGGCAAAAGGGGGTCCAACCCGTTACTAGCATGGGGTACCTAATAAAGTGGCCGTGAGTGTATATGTGTATATATAACTCATTTACACAGTACGTACACACATAACACCAACCCACCACCCACATGCCCAGACACTCACAAAGTATCCAAACATTACACAGTATCTGATGTTTCCTGCTGACGGACGCCGTCATGCTGTGTTACCTTAGCCAGCCAGGCAGCACGGTTCCACTCCCCGTAGGTCTGCAAGTAGCGGCAAGCATCCGCTGCCTTGTCAATCAAACACAGCAGCTGTACCCCCTCTGACAGACAGCAAAAGAGAAGAAATAGTACACGAATGAGAGTTGGCGAGATGATGGCCTAGCGCTACCAAGGTGGCAAACTCTGCCCGGACACCAGTGTGAAAAGTTCTTTACAAACTGTAAATCTGCTGGCGGAAACCACACTCATTATGCAATACATTTTAATCTATAAAGAATCTATAGGTTGGTGAGAATGCAGTTTTTTTTTTTTTCCAGGTGGATTAATTTTTAAATCCTCTATACAATTTATATTTGTATGGTGTCTGGTTCATGTAAAAGGCCTAAAGAATAGATGAATTATTTAAAGATTTTTTTAAGGCCCTTTCAAGGCTGCAGACACCCACACAGAGAATGCTGCTGATTCTCCTTAAAATAAGAGTGGAGAAGGTTGTTCACTGCTTTCAGACATACAGTAACACTACCTGCCAGCTTGCCGTTGGCAATCATGTTAGTGGCCACTAGTTTGATGGTGGACTGTGAGGGGCCTGAAGAGGTGATGGTGGTCACTAGGCACGCCTTGAGCGAATCACAGTAGTAGCTGGTGTTGTCCGCGCTCGTCTCCAACAGTAACTGCACTGCTCGGTCCGTCTGAGAGCAACAACAAAGAGACGAGGATGTAATGACTGAGGTTGCAAAGAGAAACAAGGCATCAGCAGAACAGACAGGTAACCAGTGTGTGAGCAGAGCAAGATGAGAGTAACAGGGGGAAATTATGTTTATTATCGTGCTTTTCATCTGGTGTAGATGAAGGCTTGAGCTGATGCACGGGTGAGCTCAAGCTGGCCTTTGACTGTCTGCAGCACCAACACACAGCCCGCTGATTGCAGCCTGTGATTAAAGGGAGAGTGGTGACGCTGAGAGGATAAGGAGGTGACTCCAATCCCTCGGGCTGAGACGCCAAGGAAGACAGAGGCAGCACTTATCGTCCATCTTGCTTCATTAGACTCCACAGCACCAATATGATCTATTTACCATTTTGGCAATATGTATGCCCAGCTAGGCAGAGTGTGTGTGTGTGTGTGCGTGTGTGTGTGTGTGTGTGTGTGTGTGTGTGTTGTCTCTGTACTTGTGTGTGGAGTGCGTGTGTGTGTTATGAGGGCCCCACTAGCATAAGTCTAAAACTGAACAGGTGAGCAGGAACTCTTATCTAATTTAATTAGATAGGAAATATGAGTTGATATAGTTAATCTTATTTTATATATGAATGTAATCTAGTTTTGCCAGACCATAGACGCAGGGTCCCTGGCGAGTCCACACAGCATTCTGTGATGCAAGAAAAAACGTGCTATGGTTTATTGGTATTTCTTTAAACCAATCACTAATGTCATGGGAGGCGCTAAGTGCCGGACAGAGCCATGGTCCTACTGCAAAAAAGCCTCGGGAAGGAACTTGTTTAGGTGGAACGTGTGTACGTTCAAAAGGTTGTTTTGGTCGTGCAACAGAAAACTCAAACTGGACAGGTAGTCTAGCTAGCTGTCTGGATTTACCCTGCAGATCAGTTTACAGAGATCTTAGGAGCACTTAACCATAGTCCTCAGAAATTTCCAACCCGAAGAAAGCGGAATTTCCAGCAGCAACAGAGCAATCCCAGAAGTGGAACGTCGTGGATATAGACTAATATGAATGCAACATGTACTGCATGTATCTGTAGCCACCCTACAAGACATGACTGTGTGCAATACGTACCTGACCCAGCAGGAGGAGCTGGTCAGCACATTTCTTTGTGTGGTCATAACTGGAGCGCTTCACCTCCTGCAGGTGAACTCGATCCAACTGGAACTTCTGTTGAGCCACAAAGTACAGGTTGAGCCACAAGTTACATTATTTGTGTGTTTTTTTTTTTTTTACATACTGCTTCCATAGATCCATAGTCAAACTGTGTACATGCGTGTGGGTGAGAGACAGTAATGGATGGATTATTGGACATTAGTAAGTAGAGTAATGATAAGCAAAAGAGATATGGAGGACAATTATAGAAATACAGATCCCAGAGATGGAGAGTGTAATTATAAAGTCTTTAAAATATTCAGGAGTTTTCCAAGCGTTTCTGGTGCCACTATCTACCACACTCATTATTGCTGTCTTTTTTCTCTCATTATTTCATTACATGTTCCCTGATGGGAGACCAGATTCATTTTTTGAGTGAGCAAATGATAGGCATTAAACATGAAAACAGCAATAGATATATTCAAAGTATGAGTTTTAAATGAGATTTAGGGAGGGATGGGTGGGGGGGATTATACAATAAGAGGAAAGATAAGATGAAAATGTGTTGTGTGTCTGTGTGTGTATCTATATCCGACAGAGCAGCTTTACTTTTGTTGCCCTTTATTATGATGAATTTTTCTGTGAGTCCCAGCTGTGGGCTCGGATATTAGTAATTACAGTCAGACTGCTACCACTGACGCCCTTTTATGACTACAGGATTCAAATAGTTGCAGACTGTCAGGGTAGCACTTTGAAAGTCTTAACTATGTGGTCACTGCGTGTCCCCTCATTAACTGGGAGTAGAACTTTCACAAAAACATGGTACATAATCCATTTTTTTTTTAAAAAGAAGGAAAACAGGACAGGCTTATTTGAGAATTTTAAACAAGACATCTACTTAAGGAAATTAGAAGGCCACCTACATTCTGCTACCTTTATCCTCAAAGCTAACTAAAAGCTACTTGACAATTTTCTTAACTGGCTAATTGTCTTTTATCAGAAAAGATACACCTTCTTTCCTCTTCTCTGCTTCCTTGGGTATATTGATGCAGCTTTGTGGACGAAAAAGACCTACCAAAGAACAACTGTCTTTACTTGCACAGTGTGCCAACTTTTTAAGTACCACCAACAGTTTTTTTTCTGCAACCTGGACATAAAAACCATGCTTGGGTTCAATCCAACTTCAAAAACAAAAGAATACACCTTTTAGCAAAACAACATTTGCATTCAATATGGCAACATAAAGATGGGTGTCTATTTTCAAATGTTGACATGTTGACCAGGAGAGTGATGTGGGGAGACACAGCAGAACATGACCAATTAACAGGGATTTCCGGAAGCAACTCTTTCTAACATCTTTAGAAAAAGAACAACTTAAGTTGGGAAAAAAACAGGACAGTCAAGGTATTGTTTATAAGAATCATCAGCAGGACGCAATGACCTGAGCAATGACACGGCGCAAACCAGAGTTTTTTTTAATTGAGCGTGTCCCGCCGTGGGCTAGAATCACTGGAGGAAATGTTGGGGAAATTAAATGTAGTGAGGGTGAAGTGAAAAATAGATTTGACCTCAAAGGACTTAAAGATGTGAGATGCTTCCCTTAAAGACCGGGGCTTAGTGAGACAACAGAGGAAATACACAATGGCATTGATAATAGAATGTACTGTGTGACCGGGGCGATGTTGTTCACTGTGGATGACAAGGCACAGCCTTGTGGGATATTGAGCGCGGTCTTGAAGTGAGGATAGGAACTGTCTCTGCATGACCCCTACGGGAATTTTGAAATGCTGACTGCAGGGCATTTGTCTCCATTGTCTCGGTGTATTAAAGACAGAAAAAGGCAACAAAAGTAAGCAAACGCTTTATCTTCTTTTGTTGTTCCACTAACCTGGAAGTAAGAGCTCTCACACAGAACGTCGTGGCAGATGTCCAGGTGGTTCGGAGGCGACATCTGGGCTCCTTCGCTTTTGGCCTGACCCTCTGCAGTGGACACACCTAGCTGACGAGCCTGGGCAAACGACTGGAGGTAGTGGGACGCCACTGTCCAGAAGTGAAGGTCCGACTCATCCCCGAACAGCCTGCGGTTTACCACAACAACGCATCAGCTGGACCCAGAGTGGATAATGTTCTCTTTGGAGAAGTTAGCCAAGTTGTGCAGTCTGAACCTGGTTCTTCGAGTAGTTTTCTCACTAATGACCATAGTTTCTGTATCTTCCCACCCACGCCTCGCTCTTTCAGCTCCCCTCCACCCCCTCTACATCCTCCTTTTTTCTTTTCTTCCCTTTACTTCCCTCGGCCTCCTTAAAACATATCTGCACAGGCCCACCGCTGTTGCTAGGTTACCTTGCCACATTAACAATGGCATGAAAACTTGGCAAATGTGCCGGATGGAGAGACATCATGAGCCCTCGTGGTGAGCACTGTTATAGTATTTGGCATGGCGAAAGGGTCTTTCCAGGTAAATCATTGCTTTAATAACAGGAAAGAAACGAGGGGGAGATATTGCATTTCCACTCAGACTGGCTGTTATAGATTTGTCAGATGCTCGAGGGAAATGAGAACTGGAGCAGAGATGAGATCAGAGATGCTGACACCAGCTCTCACATCACGCTTTTTGGTGGAAATACAGAATCACAGCTTGTACAGTTACAGCAAAAATGAATCCCGCTATTCAGGCAGATCATTTGAC
The DNA here is from genome assembly GCF_008692095.1 of Etheostoma spectabile. Classification (NCBI taxonomy): domain Eukaryota; kingdom Metazoa; phylum Chordata; class Actinopteri; order Perciformes; family Percidae; genus Etheostoma; species Etheostoma spectabile. Next base: position 573,312 of record NC_045740.1, on the reverse strand, counting down.
AGTTTTAAAAACAAATGCCTCGTAATATTGCATCACCTTGGTTATCTTTCCCAAGTACATTACATATTCTGAATGAAGCAAAATGTAAACTAAATAAGTAACATGTTACAATTTTATATTGATATTCCAAAAAAGAACAGGTATGAAAGCTTAAATGTATACCATAATGTACAGATTTCTGCTATGCAGGCTTATCACTTCCGATCCATTTAATTATGTCTTGCTCGGTTTAATTATGTCCCAGTCAATCAGTAGTAGCTTGATTGCAAACCCAATTATGCTTAAGATAATTGTAACAAATAGAACCACTCTACTGCCTAAACTTAACATTCACACAGACAGACAGGGATACATTAGCAGAAGCAAACACATGGAGTGAAAGACTTGTTTAACGAGTGTGTTTTGTGCTTGCAGTTACATTATTATGATAGAGGACATCCAACTTCAAGAATAGCAGCTGTTTTGTCTGCTACTTAGTATTTTACTGCTCAGAGAAACTCAGTACTTCACGAGTCTTGACATAGGTGCACTTTCTGAATGTTAACAACATAATACATAATCACGCTGGGGTACCAGTAAACCCCCACGGACACAGTACAATCAGTGCAGAACACAAACAGCAGTAACTCAGAGAATGCTGAGTTGTAACTCACCGTGAGACCAGAAGGCAACGCTGCAGCAGGCTGAGCTCCGGGTCCTGCAGCACACTCTTCATATCGCTGGGGAGCCAATCAGGGACAGACAATCAGAACACAGCGAGAGCCAATTACACACTCAAACACATCAGGTCCAGTGCGGCTGTTAAAGGAGATTCCTTTTATCTGTCAACCCGCAGACGACATGCTCTTTGGGCCCGCTGTTTAAACACAAAGGACCCTGGGACTCATGCACACAGACATACACGTCTGATTGTTGCCGTTTGCATCGTGACAATAATATCAAATATTTTATCTTGAGCTACAGTGTGTAAAATCATCACCGGAGGGAAGTTCAGTTGTTAGCTTTGGTTCAATAGGGCTGTCATATCCTGATCAGTACATGTATCTTGGCTTGACGCTGGACGATAAGCTGTCAGTGTGCTAGTTCAGTCAGAGGGTACAGCGCTGGGATCGGAACCAGTTCAACATTGGGTGATCTGGGACTCCATACTTATATACAACTCCATAATCTGTGTGAGTCCTGTGCAGCTATGCTTCTGGTGTTTAGGGTTTCTGTGAACACACAAGTTTTAACACTGTGCATTATGGATCTTTTTTGGAAATCCATACATTTACTTCCCCTTTACTTTGACCATTAGTGGCGATACGGTAGGGGAATCTCCAAACATCAGACCAAAATGTCAAATGCAAATGAGACACCCACTAAAAGGATATTTAATTTATTTAATTTCCTAAGCAAAATGTTTCTCATGTATGAAGAACATTGGTCTGCTGATATATAGTATAAATAAAAATGATGAACGCATTGTCCCAAAGAGAATAGCTACAGTGTGGAACTTAAGTATAATTTGACAAAAGAGAAAGATCTTTCTTTTATTTTAAGCCTTTAATGACAGGACAGCTGAAGAAGTGAAAGGGGAAGGAGAGGCGAATGACTTGCAGCAAAGGGCCGCAGGTCCGAGTCAAACCCGGGCCCGCTGCGTTGAGGAGTAAACCTCTATAAATGGGCGCCCGCTCTACCAACTAAGCTATCAGGGCGCACAGACAAAGATCCCTTTGTGTGGATTTACCCTGAGTTTCATTACCATTAGCCCTAGAGAGCAGCAGGTTTAATGCCTCAATGAAATTGATGTTCATTTTTTAATTAACTTTCTTGTCTATGAGGACATAAGGGATGTACTATATTTAAGTTAAATGACATTCATTTATGTTGATTACTTTTGAGTGAATGTATGAAAAAGTGTATGAAAAAGTGTAGGAAAAACTCAGGAAAAACTTCAGGAAAATTTACAGGAAATCATTACTTTGTAATTAAATGAAATGTTTGACCAATGCAACTGCACTTTTAGTGTCTTGTAAACCCATGAGGGTTAGGCTCTTTGTGTGCGTGACGTGGAAAATAAAGAAAATCAATCAAAAAACAAAATCATCAGTATCCATTACCATTAAAAAGTGTGATATCTCTGTTAATCAAAAAAAAGAAGGGGGAATAACTCACTTAGACAAGGAGTTGAGCTGCTCCTGGATCAGACCTTTTATCTCGTCTTTCTCATTGTAGTCTCTGAAAAAGATGGATCAAACTCAGTCAAGTGTCTCCTCTCACATCTCCCTAAAATAAAACCTGACCTGACATTAAATTGGAAACCAAGAAACCGACTTGTTATGAAAAGTCCATCTGTGGTGTCGGGCAATAACCGATCATTTGATTCTAACATTTCTGCTGAGGTCAGGCACAGCAGCACCCTGCGAGAGCTGCTTATATAGCTGCCTCTTATGATCAGGCAACTGTGTGTGTGTTTAATGAAAGAAAGCAGTGTTACACTGAGGGCTCAGTTAAATGGGGCATAATTACATCAGGCTATAATAAAACAGATGTAGTCGTCTGAAAAACACTAAATAAAACTCCTCTCTAAGGGCAGCCTTTATTGGCTCCCATGTTGACTTGTTTACAAAGATGAGTGACTTACTCTGCTGAATAGGTTAATTTTTTTTTTTATGAAGGTAATAAACTAAATGCTTGGCTGGTTGGCAGATGGTGTGATGGTATAGGAGAATACAGTCTTTCAAATTACATAACTTACAAATAAGTTTCTATTTCATACATTACTTAACACAATTACCTGAGACCTTTAGTCCTGATCACAACCAATATAAGTAATGACGACAAAACTGTCGGCGCGTCCACATGATACAAGCCAAAATGTATCATCATTAACATGTTACGCACTAAAACTTTACATAACAATGACACTATCATGTTTTGACCAAGATCCCAATTCAAGTGATTCATCTTTGTGGTGAAACTGATTAATCAGCATGAAAATAGGTCCACATTCAAATGAACAGAGCCCAACGTCTTTAATAACTGGCAACTAAAAACCTCTTTATATACCAGGCACCATGCTCATTTTTATTGTGTGAATGACATGCTGTATGTTGTTAAAAGAGGTTAGTCTGTAGTTTGTTGTTGCATAATCAAAGCTGCTGTGCCCAATCACTGACACATGATTTACCGATATCAATAAATGACACTAGAACTAAGAATGTGCTGCTCTGCTCGCAACAGCTTTGGTTTTTATTTTTCTGCTGGTGTACGCAACAACAATTCACAACAATGAAGTGAGGATCAGAATTGGATCAGACTTTATGTAGTTTTTTTACAAATAATAAAAAAAAAGCATTGGTCAGCACTGATATTGATTTTGAAGACTGGCTCAGGGCTTCATGAGCAGTAAA
>NC_045740.1:545251-569907 GCF_008692095.1 Etheostoma spectabile | reverse complement strand
AAAGTTTGCTTTCGCAGTGCTGTTTATAAAAGATTTTAATTGGGTCATGACTTGAATTTTGACTCCAGTCCTTTCAGCTTGGTGTTGCATATTCTCCAATAAGTTCTCCATAAGTTTTTGCTTTTTTTCTGGGAGTTCTAGGGCTCATTTCACAGTCCAAAGACATGTCAGTTGAAGTTGAAAAAAAACTAAAATTGACTCTAGTAACACTCGTGACATGATAAGAGGAGATGAATTTAGAGTGGACACATTTATGGTTGACTTGAATGGTTGTAGAGTTGAGACTTACACTTGAGTGATGTCCATGGTGAAGGTTCCTGACCAGGGCTGCAGCAGGAGGAAAGCCTTGAGAGTGAGCGCCGCTCGGGGCACCAGCAGGTAAGGACACCACACTGGATCTGAACATATTCCCCATAGATCAGAAAGATGACAATTTTAGGCCATGGCTGTTAATGCCACCACAAGTAGTATTACATCAGCTGTCATTATGTACTGCAATGTGTAATTGGATAGATATTTTAAAAAGCATGTCATTTCTTAAGCATAATTCCTTAATCCAATCAATTTCCCTCCTTAAACCTCTAGATAAAATTTGTCTTTCATTCCATTCAAACTCTCTCGTTCCCCTGGCTCACCAGTCAGGTCTTGCTCATCCATGCGGTAGCTGGCGGACTTCATTGCCATTTCCAGCACTCGGACACAGCCGTCGTCAGAGGCCAACACAACCTTGTCTGATGTGCACCAGTCAATGTCTAGGATGCGGTAGTTCACGTTGCGCCCGATCCGCATGCTGCTCACCATTTGGACCTGCAAGCGGAGAAGGGCCAAGGTAGTTTATCTCAAACTGTCACCTAAAAGCTTCTTTTAAAGCATCTGCAACAACTGTGGGGAGATGGTGGGAAAATTAGCAATTTCTCTGCAAAATTCAAAGGGAGAAAGACGCAGTATGAGATGATTTTTGTATCAACAAAAGCCTGTTGGATCAAATACCAGAGGATGGAGGCAGCTGTACACTAATTTATGTGGCGTATAGCATGACACAGACTGGAGGACTCAGTGGACAAACATGCTTTTCAGAAGGTGTTCTACAAAACTCTCTCCCTGGCTTTTCCCAGGGCTATATGGGAGCCAGTGTAACCCAGCTGTCAGCAGAGCACTGATGCATTTCAGAGATCTCTCCTGCTCTTCTTCTCCTCCCTCAATCTCTCCTGTTCCACCCTTTTTTTCCAGCCCTGCAGCATGATCCATCTGTTATCTTGCTTTTATGACTGGGGACTGAAAACTTATCTCAGCTCCCCTTATGAAAAGACATCCCTCCACCCAGACAATAGAGCTCCAGTGGGATCCTCTGCCTCTACGTCACGCTGCCTAATACAACTGATCTCCTATCTGCGTCCACATCAATCTGCTTTTCAATTTTTAACTCAATTATTGTGGCTTGGATACAGATAAACAAAATAAGCCCAGTCTGTGACATTAGACCAAATGATAAGGTGTAGTGCAAGACGAGGTGAACTGAAGACTGTGCAGAGAGAGGACTTTCTGGATGGCGATGTTGACGACTTCGGTAAAAAAAGTTAAATTGGAAGCGAGGATGCTTGTTGCTTACAGTAATCAGGATCACCCATCCTACAACGGTTGAGCTTATATACATGTCAGCGACAGCTTTTAGGGCTTGCTTTTGTGTGCAGCTCACTGTAATGATTCTTTATAACAGGACAATTACAGCAAATATACTATTACCACAGCATTAGTTTGACAGACATTAGTTAAATGTACCCCATCACAATATTTTAGTTCTTCAGTGCTATGCAAACCCATTCATTCTGCCACAGCAAATCTGTTAAACTGCTATGAACTTGCCGACCGCTGCAGATTTTGTATTGTTATACAAGTGTATGCACTGCAGTCAGGTGATGCATGCTGGGAGTTTGTAGTGTGTTACAGTATAACAAACCTATCAATTTTTTTCACAATGGCATATCATCAGCACCTGCCAAAGGTTGTTGGGTGTGTGAATAGCCTCACCTCTTTGGTGTCCCAGACCTCAGCTCCATCGGTGTACATGACCAGCAGCTTCTGGTTTCCCTTCCCCGGGGCGAAGCGGATCTTCTTCACCCAGCCACGATGTGTTGGTATTCCCCTGAAAGCATCAGCATTATTTTTCCTTCCTAGCCAACACGTGTTTCTTTCCCGTTGGGGAAATGCAAAAACATTCTTAGGTTTATTTTTTTGTATTTTATCGATATATAGATAAATGCTTTGGAGAATTGTAGGTAGTAATGTACAGTGTAGTAAATGGCCTTAAACTAGCATAAAATGTTAAGAGTTTAGCTTTTACCTGGACAAACGAGCTTTGAGGTCCCAGAAGTTGAGATTGCCGTCAACGTCCCCGAGCACCAGGGTGTCGCCTTTCCAGGCAATGCAGGCGATACTGCCCATACTGCCCTGCAACACACGAGGAACGCACATACTCAGTGAGAAGAGCCAAGGGAAAAATGAGGAAGGATTGCTACACATTTGACCCCTGCTCAAAGATTCCCAATGCATTCTTGCATTGACAACCAATAGTTAAGTAAACCTAAACATGTAATGACCATTTTTAACAGCATGGCTTGATTTAAGCATCGTTACTGTGTGGATTGTTTTCTGTTATTTACAGACGCAAAAGTATAGAGTAAAAATGTTACAATCTCCTAGCTTTCTTTGTTTTTAACCTTCAAGTACTGTGGCAATCTTAAAAAAATCATCACAATCACATTCATGATCCTCCTCCATATAATTTGAGGATAGACATAAAAATAATGATGTTATGATGTTAACATGTGTAATACAGCTGACCAACGGGTCGTTAAAAAGTGCAAGGCCAACAGCATAAAAACGCCTTCATCCTCTACTATAAAAACATCCTCCTCTTTGGCGAGTGGTAAACAGGCACAACATCTGAGTTTAAGTGAGGCTGTGCCACAAGACAGCATGCTGATGTAAAGCTCACCTTCACTGTATGTAGAGCAAGATAGGACAAAACTTTTTAAGAGAGTTTCCGTCAGTTTCCTCACAGAGATATGAAGATCTTCTATTATGCTAAAAGGACTGTAAAACCTTTTGGGTATGCAAATCTTTGAGCAATGAATCCGTAGCAGTCACAAAGATAAGGCTTTAAGAATCCCCAGGTACGCCTCTAGTGTCTGCCTGTGTGGTGTGAACAGATGCAGTGAGTGGGTAAAACACAGGCTGTCTAACAACCTCATCCGCTGCTCAGTAATCAACTTGAGAATCTGATGTACTACAGTGGCTTTCCTTTAGAAATACTGTATGGTATAAGATCAATGCAATCTCGAATGCAAAGAAATGGGTAAGTGTTTGTGATGAGAAGGTATGAAAGTGTGCTGTGTTTATTGACAAAAGATGTTGGCAACATCAACAACAAACAACAGAAGGGGCTATCTAATTGACTCAGCATGACTCAGCATTACAAGTCACAACTAGATAATGAGTCTATGAGAGATCCTGAAGACAAAGTCTTCTAAAAGACTTCTCAAACAATAGCTTTCTCTGGGGAAAATGGATGCTTGGGCGACTAAACACATTTCTTTAATCAACAACCTCTTTTATAAGTGGTGACACATCAACTTGTTAAGTCATCAAAACCTCCAGCTGCTATATTACCACTGCATCCTGTAGTCATCCAGGTGAAAGAAAACCTGTCATCAGTAATAGCTTGTGCCTGTTAACCAGCCGGGCCATTAATAGCTTGGTTCCCGGGGGATGCTTTACAGGTAAATACAGTGACACTTTCTCTCCCCCCTGAGCCACAGACACATTCTGATACAGTTGAGGGAGCATGTGCAAAACATTACGGGGCAAACTGATGACACACTCAAAATCACACACTTCAATTGGCCATTTGTTCTCGAGCAAAAAGAAAAAAAGGGGTTCAAACTGGCAAAAACATAATGCTGTAAAAGCTGTAGCACATTATGTTGAACACTTTTTGTCTGGACTCACATCGGGTGGAATTCGTGCGCCATCTTTGACTGTGTTGCCCTCTACGGTGATGTGGTAGACCTGCCCATCAGTGTCAGTGAATACAAAATGCTCCCTGGCTGAGATGGCCTGGCTGGTCTCTGACTTGCTCTCTGCATCCTGTAGGAGACTGTAGTGGAGAAATGTGTCAGGGTTTCGCACTCTTTTCAGTCTGACGTATTTTGGCTGGACATGGGTGTCTTGGTATTCTGCAGCTGACATTGGCAAGGCATTACCACGGTCTTCTAGGCCAGGAAGATTGAAAGATGTAGAGAAGCTCAAGTAATTTTAAAAAGTATAAATGGTAATTTAATTAAAAAAATAACTACATCTACATATAGGTCAGCTTCACTTGAACTCTGTGACAAGAGAGGTTACAGTTAGCTTAAAGTTAGGGCTGAAATAGGTAACTAAAAGTAATGGACACATGGCTAAAACAGCTAAAAGTAAAAGATAAATGTCTGAAATAAATTGCTTAAAGTAACCATATGGATAAGTTATTTAAATAACATAGGTAAAAGTAATGGTTGGACAGTAGTTTCCTGAAGTAATGGATAACGGTTGAAATAGTTAATTAAAAGTGACAGATAAACGGACAAACTGACCATTGACAGTTAACTGGATAAAAACATTATTGCAACAATATCCGCTTTTATATCATCCATAATGTTAAATAAATAATACAGTTTAATATGAAATAAACAACTCTGCCTTTAGGCTTTCAATCTTGACAGAAGACTCCCAAGAACACATTTCTGAAGCTTTAGAAACGCTGACCTGATGACTGAGGATTCAACGCTAGTCTGCTCGGCGTCTGACACCGTCTGCCGAGCTATGGCCTCCCTCGCTGCCATCTGCTTCTTCTTCAGACTCTTCAGGTTGTGGGATGGGGACCACTCCTGTTGATACACACAAATACACAGGGCTGCAGTTTACTGCAACAAACCCAGACTAACACATTTGCTGGCAAACCAGTACAGTGCAAAAGGCCCATATAAAGAAGAGTAGGAGGATTTGTATGTGTGTGAGTAGATGCTCACATACATGAAAGTGGTACTGTAACTGCTGTAGCACTATGGCTACAGTCTGGTTGACTCGAGATTGTAATGAATATGGAAATGAGACAGCAATATGGGGCTGGGGGAGGCCAGCATGTATTATTAAGGTTACTGGCGTTTTTTATATGCGCTATGGAGGATTTTACAGCCCCACTGTAAAGTTTGTCCAGCATAACTCTACTTTTATGAGCATCTTACTGTCAAGCCTAATAATCAAGCCACCGTGCTTTGCTGAGCTTGGGGAACATTTTCAGACTGATCTTTTAAATGGCCCACACAAACACAAGAAGAGAAAGGGGTCAACAAGCATGGGAGACTGTCAACATAGGGAAGAGTCAACAATGGGTGTTCCTACAGCACTGTCAGTGTGTTTCATTACAGGAAACATTTAAACTGGAGATGGTCATATATGCAGCTGTGAATTTAATTGAGCATGAAAATAAAGACTTTGTATATTTATGTATGTATGTATGTATGTACTGTATGTATGTAATGTATGTATCTGTGTTATGTTTAGAAAAAAAAAGAAAAGAAATTGAGCATACCTAAACATGTCATTACTGTTATATTTTAGTGTCTACAGTAATGGTTTCCTTGTGTTTCACGAGCATCTCAGTATTAAGGATGGGTAAAGGACACATATTTATTTGTATATAGATTTGTGAGTACCAATGCAGTAACAGTGGGGAAGTTCTTCGCCATCTCCCGGAGTAGAGTCCCCGTCCTGGTGTCCCACAGCTCCAGGGGTTTGTCTCTGAACACCACAACCAGGTACTGTCTGAGGGTGGACATCACATACACATACATTCAATCAAAAGACAGCAAAACACACTGCTCTTGACCCCACTATAAAGGTTATTGTGGTAGTTGTTTTTACAAAGGGTCTCAACATCTTTGGTTGGTTGGTTGACTTGATCTTAACATGGAATGCTGAGCCTGCCACCTAATTAGCAATAGGGCTGCACAATAAATTGCAATGTTATTGAAACTGCAATATCGACTAGTGAAATTGCAGGGGGGGGGGGCAATATTTGTTAAGGCAATATATGTGTCAAATCATTCTGAATTAAGTATTGTGGTATTGTTAAGTATTGTGGTGCTGTGGTGCTGTGGTCCTAGCCTTGTATTATACAGATCCACGCAAAAGTATTTTTTATTTTAATATTTTTCAGTTAAAATGAGAGGAATACAACATTATCATTCTCTCCAATATCAATAATCATATCTCAATAGTCTTATCAGTCAAAATAATCGCAATTAGATATTTTCCTTATATTGTGCAGCCCTAAAATTGACAGTATGAATTAAAGTTTATATGTTTCAGAAAGTTTGTTTTGTGTTTATACTGTACAATGAAGTTTTAGATTTAAGAATGCTCTCAAGAAAGTACTCAAAGTAGCTAAATGCAACAAGGATAAGTTTTCAAAACCACCCCCGCTTTGTGTTTAACTCTGAAACCATGCTGTAGGATCACAGCTGTTTACAGCAAGAAATAAATGAGCAGCAGGAACAAGCATTTTCTCGCAAATATGAATTAAATATTCAGACTAGTGATTTCAAATCTGGCCAAGTAACAAGCTCCCTCTTCTTAAAAAGCTACCATGCAGTTTGCTTAAAAGCAAACATCTTAACCTTCAGCTGCTGTATAGGAGAAACACAGAATTCAACAGTGCAACAACAATGCAGCTCCTCAGTGAGCCAGTGTGTGTGAAAATATCTTACCCTCTCTCTCCCTTTCACTAATGGACAACCCCGCGGCCCTTTTGTGTTTCTGAATATACTAGTAATAAAAAAGATGCAGCAATGATGAATACTTGAATGAAAAATGACGATCCAAAACACTGCAAAACATGAATTCCTGCAGATCTGTGTTAAAATGTGTCTGTTTATCAGTGTGGTTACCACAACACCTCGGTAAAATGCAAGCAAGAGCAATCCACCCTTAAAAATATGAATTATATGGTATGTTCAGAGAGTGAAGGAGATAGAAAGAGAGACATCTGTGATAGTGTGTGGGTGTAAATTGTTTAAGTAAATGTTTGTGTTTAAGTGCGTATCGCAGGTAAAAGCATTAGAAAGAGCGCTGGTGTTGGTATTTGGTTTTGTTTGGCGGTGGGGAGAGCAGGACGACTCACTTGAGATGAGACACTTTAATCATCTCAATGGGTGGCTCATCGTTTCCTCGCTCGCCTCTGAATGCAAAGCATCTGCCTGAAAAACACAACAAACAGAGAGAGAGAGAGAGAGAGAGAGAAAGTGAGCATGTGAGGGAGAGGAGGAGATGATGTAAGGCACAAGACGCCGGTATCTCTACTTACACCTGTGAAGAGACTGACTGATCTCATTTCACTTTAGTGCTGGTTGCGTCCGGGTCTCAACATCGCTGGAGCAGGATGAGCAAACTGCCACCTGCTCTTGTTCCTGCTATTCATTTGCAAACTTTCCACCCAAGGGCAGACATTATGCAGAGCATCAAGGTGCCCCTTTAAATGAAACAACAATGCCCTTCAGGTATCCTATCACATTTGCCTCAGGAAGTGCTGGTGTGGTGCTTTGGGATGAGAACAGTTTTGATAAGATGACAGTTGCTGTGTGTACCAGAGGGGATGAAATAGCTAAGCATATGGTGTTGAGAAAACTTGGGAGACCTGTGGTGCATTAGAGAATTTACAGCCCTTCTTCACCATGTCCTATTTTGTTTCAACAGTGTCTATTATTTCACTCTCCAAATCATCAAGCTCCTATCAAATGTGCCTTCACAAAAACACACGTATCAGCGTCCTGAATACAGCCATAAACACTCAAATGGGGTCACATTTTCTTCATCTGCAGTAACGGGACGAGGGTGGGCTTTCTCACAAACCGCCAGGACTACTGTGGAGGATTACTGGAAAGACATCTCAGTGCTGAGCTGATAGCACCGGACATGATCATGCATGTATAAATATGGTAATTATAATACATGATTATCTGTACGCATCCAACATATTTATACTGTGTGTAAGGCAGTAAAAAACTGAGTTTACTACCACATCTCCAACCCCAACTTCCCCCGGTTATTGCAGCGAACAGAAAATCTTTTTATAGATTCAGAATATATCCTTTTTAGAGCAGCTGCTATCATTGCTGCAGGGACCACGTTTCACCCCATTTGAGAAAGATGAGCGAGGAAGATGATTTCCCATCCTAGAGTCTCAAATCTTATTGTCAGAAAAAGAACCTCTTTTGTACAGTTTTGAGTACTTGTTTACATACTTTTGCTAAATAAATAAGAATAGTAAAAATAAGCTCAAGTGACGGTAACAAAATTGAGCAAATCAGCCTGGAGTCAACAAATCTGGACTAGGCTTTTCCAGGTGTAGCAGTAATGTAAAAGCTGCATGGTACACTTGTCATTTTAAAATCTAACATTGATACATTGTATGAAACATACTGTTAGAACCTATCAGCAAGTTAGTAGGCTGACAAACTATACCATTCAAGTGATTTAAAAAAGAAAAATCTAAAAACGTGATTTTTTTTGTCTCTCTACATGTAGAATGCGTAACCTGTAAATAAGATATCTGCAGAGTTCTTAAAAGGTGTATTTCTTGGTTTTGATGGAGCTTAGCAAGCTGTTCCCCTTTTCTTTCCCTGTCATCTTGGTGCTATGCTAGGCTAAACACGTCCCAGGCCTATTGTATCTCGGTCCTGAACGTGCACAGATTAAATTGATATTGATCTTTTCCATCTAGCTCTTAGTAAGACAGCAAAGCGTATTGGTGTGAAGAGGCAAACACACAGGCGTGTGTGTGCATCAGAGACGTGAGCCATGACACTGAGATCCCCACAGTCTGCGTGCACCGGCAATCAAGAACATCTCGGAGGATCTCAGCCACTTTCACTAATTTGAACTTGCAATCTGTGTTTATATGCTGTCTGTTTATAGAAGGATGGTTATTGTGTAGTTATTTCTGATTAATATTATTATTATAACTAATTCTATTTTTTTCTATTTTTAATACTTAATGTATATTTTTTCACCTATGTTTACTTAACGTGTATTTGTGTTATTCTGATGTGAGCTCAGTAATATCTATCTTAAAAAACAATTAAGTATATGTGTGGTGGAAAAGTGTGCCAGCCTGTGACCAAAGCTAATGTCGTGGGCTGGTAACTTTGACGACTCCGCTGCTTTAGAGACTAATTAAATTAAAGTGACTTCCCCTCGTCTTTGTTTTGAATGAATCAGGGATCAAGGCTCTGTGACCCAACCATTAAAGTGCCCGTATTATTTATTGTGCCCAAGCATCATTTCTAGAGCCAAAAGTTAAAAATTAAAGTGCACATACATTATGTGTGTCCAAGATAGCATATTAATGATCATCTATCTAAACTAGAATGCTTTTTTTTTTCCATGGAAACATTTGCCGTCTCTTTTCTGACCTCTCATTCCTTCACCCTTAAGTTACTTTTCCAGTTCTCTTGGTGCAGTGTAGTGATTCTATAGACCTGCCGCTTGGCAGGAACCCATTATAGGATCTCATTTTCAGAGCTAGGCATCCCTCGGAAGTACCCTAACACGGTTTAGTTTGGACCTAATTTGGAGGAGTGTGTAAGTATACACTGAAAGAGAACAAGAAGAGCCGCTTAGAGAACGCCATAGACGCAGAAAGACAACAAAGAGTGAGTCAGAGAGTGAGAGCCTGAAGTGTCTATATTCTTTGTTGAGGCTGCAGAAACTTCAAGAACAAAATAAAAGTGCAAGTTGATAGCCTTAGGTACAGGTGAGAATATGTGTCCGTGTGTGTGTGTGTGTGTGTGTGTGTGTGTGTGTGTGTGTGTGTGTGTGTGTGTGTGTGTGTGTGTGTGTACACACGCCTCTTACCAGTAGGCAGGTTGACATGCTGCAGTTCATTTCGCACCAGGCCCATGTTGTTGGGGGCAGAAGTGGCAAAAGATAGGAAACTGGTTAGACTCACCCATTCAATCCCCCTGCAGGAAACAAAACACATACACACACACATAGGTTTTATTTAAATGAATAATAATGTTGTCCAATATTTGCAGTGTAGCTGTCAAATATTCCTCCACTACATCAAAGCACACAGCGAGGTAAATGACACACCTAAAACGTCTACAAAATCCACTGCGAAGGTGGAAGAAATGCAGAGCAAATCAAGCCAGCTAGTGTGAGACGTACATATATTTGAGAAGCGGGCCCAGCTAAGGGAGCACCCACTCTACGGTAATGAGATGGTAAAAAGCCACATGATTAATTAGTCGATTTCCCCACTAAATGTAAATGAGATGCTAAGGAGCAGGGCCTCGTTTGGCATGGCTGTGCTGGAGCAAGGGCTGCTGGGCTCCTTTATTTGAAGCACCACTGCACTCTCCGCCACCAAAAAAACGCACAGGTTTGATCTTAATGTATTATGTCACAGCACTGGAAAAAACAGCAGTGCGCTACATGAGCCTTTACGGGAAGAGAGAAAATCTAATGGAAGTGTTTTCATGAGAAAGCGCTGATCTGACACCACTGCGCTGATGCAAATGTCTGGTTGAATGTTGTGTTTTATCTTCATTTTTAACTGTTTGTCCCGTTTGAAAAAAACATGAGGGGTTCTAACACACCTCAGCAGTGTGCAACATCAAGCTAAACAGTGTTGAAGTGTGTTAAACATTAGGCCCAAGGTACAGGAGTGTTGAATTTTCACAACTGTAGAGCAAACTCACAGTGACAAACTGACAGTAACACCAGTAACCCCATAGAGAAGACCATTGCCTAATCCCTCACTTTAACCCCCACATGCACACAGACAAAGGGGGCTACACAAATGTCAAGTACTTGATGCTTGTGGTTGCATAGCTTATTATAGTTTGTTGGAGTTGTGCATTCGTGGAGACCAACTTCTCTCATTAAGGAGAGCCAGGCTTTGCTTGATCGGATAGTGTTTGCTCCCAATCAATCTCTTAACAGCATTAATTGATTCAATCTCATGCTTAATTAATCCTGGTGAAATAGTTTTGCTGCTCGTTGGTGAATACTAATGAATGAAGCGCAGCCTGCTCTTTGGTGATGTTTGGCTTTTGCATTGTGGGTCACTCAAAGGGCGGTGCAGCATTATGACTTTGATGCTTTTTGTGGTGTGGCCGGACCATAATTAAATAATACATTGTGCAGAAGCACAGCCAGACAAAAGGGTTTAATGTATGACAAAACCACACTGAAACAAAGCTTGATTTACATCGCGCACATTGCTACAACTGATCTTTTGTCCTAATTGGATAGAAAAGCCTGTTGCTCAATGTTAAGTAAGTGCTACTGTATGAGTAATTTGTAACCAATCACACAGTTCTGAAAGCAAATTAATCGATAACTGTAAAAGACAAAAACCAAATTAACTAAACTAGTGTCTTTTTAATTTATTTCCGAGCACATATATAGACATATGTGACTGCATAGCATAGGTCCGGGCGATATGGAGGAAATCAAATATCACAGTATTCTTGACCAAATACCTCAATGACGATATTGCGACGACATTGTAGGGTTGATACTTGGTGCTTTAAAAAAAATGTTATTTACACAATGGGATTTTTGATAAATAATCAGAAATGACTGGTAGAGCGGGTAGAGGCATATAATAGAACAACTAGAACAGTCTGCTGAGTTCAGAAAATGAGTCACTTTACTGTAATATAGCCTTTAAAACCAGGAAAAGAACACTTCATGCCATATTATAATATCCAAAATCTAAGACAAAATCTAGTCTCATATTACGATATTGATATACTATCGATAAATTGCACAGCCATGGCATACCATGTACTTTGATACATGACTGATGGGTTCATTCATTAGCTACTGAAATTGTGAATTGGCCAGAGGTTAAAGGAACATTACGGGAGAAGCCCGAACATTTGGCTTGATTGCCACCATTAAAAAAAGGAATATATGAGTGACAATGGGAAATGATATTTATCTGCAGCATGCACTTCACCCAAAAATCAATAGATCTTTCTCCCAGCAGACATTCTGACTCATCATAGCAGGAAAAGGGTAAAGGTGTAACTAATTACATTTCTGTTGGCTCTGTTCTGCTTGGGTGTTCCCGTGAGTCAGCATTCACAATACCAGAGGCCTACATTAATGTTATTAGTTACACATGTTTGGCAAGTCAAAATGTCTCCTGTGAGAAAGTTGTATAGAGTATGAACTGAGCTTGTTTAACAAGTTCTTAAAGTTCTGTTGAGCTCAGTCACAAGTGTTTTTTTCTATTTGTTACAGTTAACTGGAACACTTCTCACAACTCTTCTTTTTGTCCCTTACTGTGTCTAAGTGTTACATCAGCAGCTTTGGGTAGATCTGCAACATTATATTAGATCTTGCACCAATTTATTTCATTTAACGCACCAACTTCTTCTCTCTACCCCAAATAAACACAAAGATCCACAAACACAGAGTAAAAAATAGGCCTTTTAATGCCATTTATTGGGTTGTTGTGATGAATTGATTTGCGAGGTATGCAATGCTAGCCCCATTTTTTCAAGTGTATTTAAGCTCCCTTTGCGTTCACACACACGTCAAGAAACAAACTGATCATCCAGTTACTTGTTGACATAAACATATGAAGGCAGCTGTGCAGTATTTTTGGCAGCTCATTCGAGACTGTGTAGTTTTTAAAAGGAAATATGCTCTGGCTTGATGACATAGTCTGTGGTGCCAGGATCTTTCTGTTATCCTTCAACACTGTACATCATAGGTAACTATATTGTCACTTAGCAACATTATTACAGTGGCCTTCATGAGTTGATTTAAATATAATATTTTTACTACCATCTTGAAGTCTGCACTAAAATCACAGTTGTGATATCATTTTTTTTAACTTTAGCTACTTTGTACAGCGCATTTTACAGTATGGATACCTTGTAAAAATCTCTGGATTCTTTACATTTCGCTCTGGTTATCGTCTTAATTTCTTCGATTCAAGACAACCATACACAGCCGAGGTTCAGATGAAACCCCCATTAAGCAAGCTAAGAAACACAATAGCTGACAAGGCACTATAATTATGTGATGCCAATTGCCTCTGCAAACTTTAATGAGCCTAAAAACAATCAACACAACATCAAGCCGCCTCGAGCTGATTAGCTGGCCACTGGGGTTCTTTTAACGTGTAGTTTTACCGATATTTCATCTAATGTGCATGAGTGCATAGTCTTGTTCACCAATGGGAACGAAACCACTGACCCTGGAAATGTTCTGCTTGTACATTTAATCCACAGAAACAAGAATCTTACCTGACTTCACAAGAGTGGACGCTGAGATCTTTGTGGAGAAGACCACTAGTCAGGTTAAAGACCAGTACGGACCCATTACTGGTGCCTGAGAAAAAGAAACAGAGACAAAGAATAAGAAGTGTGAGAAAGACACAGAAAGACGAGAGGTCACAAGGCATAACATTACTTATCTTAGCAGCATCTACCCTCCAGCAGGAACAGAGAGGCGGTGTCAGTGTGCGTCAGTGTGATACCCCTCTGTGATCCCTGTCACTGCAGTACAGTAGGTGTGGATCGCAGCACATTAAACCCTGTGTCACTCAGCTCGAAGCCTGGGAACATTGCACTGCATTTCATCTGCTGCTGGGAAAAAAACAGCTCCATCCCTCCCGAAACTGAACCTGGTTAGATACCGCAGGTGGCATTTTACACTGTGATCACCAACTCTGAGGAGCTTTGACTAAGTGACGTTGTTTTCACATTTGTTCATACTATAACAAAAAACATCACACTAAATTCTACTTAAGTTATTTTTTATGTTTACCAATTAGGTAAAAGTATTTACTAGACCAAGGTCAAA
This sequence comes from Etheostoma spectabile, assembly GCF_008692095.1. Taxonomy (NCBI): domain Eukaryota; kingdom Metazoa; phylum Chordata; class Actinopteri; order Perciformes; family Percidae; genus Etheostoma; species Etheostoma spectabile. The sequence continues at coordinate 555,981 of NC_045740.1, read as the reverse complement.
TTAACTCAAAATCGAATTAAAACTATTTTTTGCATGCAAGATGTAGGGAAGGTACTCAGTGACGGCCCAGTTCAAACTCAGAGTTGAAACAAATTAATATTGAGCTTTGCTCAAGAGTATCCTGGTAGTAATGATTGTAAGTACATTTGCATCTTAGGCGGATTTAATTTTTTTTACATTTTGTCTCTGGGCTCTAAAGGCTCTGACACACTAACCCGTTGGCCGACCCTCGGCAGAAACATCGGTCGGACTGACCAGTCTCCCCGAGTTGGTCAAAGAAGTGCCTCGGAATACACCGACACGACGCGACATGAGCATTCATTCTGCGTGTGCATGAGACGTAATACGTCTCCATAACAGCAGGCGGCGCTAATCTGTATTGTCGCCCAAGACGTGAAAACCGGCAGCAGATTGGACAAACGCATCACATGGCTCTGGCTTCTCCGGAATTTCAAAGCCAGACTGTCACGGCAGCTCCTTCAGAATATAAATTTATATAAATATATAGATAGATAGATATTGATCCCAATAAAATGGGAAATTATAGTGTTAAAGCAGCAAAATCAGTCACAGCATAGAATATAAATATAAATTAAATACTAGGATACAATATACATAGATACCATATACCTGAATTAATAATAGGATAAAATATGATCTCATATTTTACAAAAATAGTTCACCAAAATGTGTTTCTGAAAACATTTTAAGCGAGAAGTAGGCCATGCAGTTGCTGAATTTGTCTTCATTTCAGATCGAAGAACGTCAGTTTAAAAGATTTTTGTCAGGTTTTGAAAGGCGTTAGTCACGCTCATCCCCCTTGTCGTTTCTGGGTTAGCACTCCTCCAATCAGATTAGTCATTGAGTGCAACTGCCCGCCTTCAATTCAACATGTCAAATCGGCCCAAATAAAGGCTGACTTCCCCTTCCAGATGAAGACGGCACGGAGCACACCAAACAGACTCCAGTCCCCGACCCACGGCCAATAATCGGGTTGGTGTTTTAGAGCCTTAAGAGTGCATTTTCCTTCCTTCGGCTAATTATTTAATGTTTATTTGTATTATGAGTATTGTGCACCAATTTCTATTGGTTCCTTATCTCGACTTTCAGCTTTTAGCCATAAAAAGCTGACATCCCATTTACATTGTGGAAATTTCCCTCAAATGATTACAACAGCTATTTCACGGTTTTATAGAATGCAATGGGCTAATTTTAGGAGATAGTGGGGAAATCAAGTAGTTGTAACATGCACAAAACAATTGAGGTTATAACCTAGGCAAGGAAGCAGAAAGACGCAGCAATTAAAATAATTACTCAATTTTGAAGCATTGCAAAAAAAACAAACAACTGCAGCAGAAGCGAAAGCAAATTAAAAGTCCATACCCACGTTGCGTGGGAAGTATTCAACAAGGTAAACATATTTATAAGCACATTTACTTGTATAATTATCCTGAGTGGGATGGAGTAGGGCTGATGTGCCCAGTCCCTCTGCAAAGGACAGCTCAGTCTGCACTGGGCTTCAGCCAGACGACTACATGCTGACAACATCTGGAGGTGGTGATAGGCCGTGCCGCATAGGCATTTGTGTGTCCTGCTCCCTGTGCAGCTGATAGATGGCGTGTACAGTAGTGTGGGACTGTAGGATGTTTTAGCAGGGAGTCAGGCAAACAGGAGAGTGAGAGGATGGAGTTAAACATGTATACTCCTGACACTGATTTCCCTCACAGCCAACGTTTGTTTACTTTAATCAAGATGATCAAGAAGATGCTGCCCCTCCATTTGATTTGGTGAGAAATGGAAACTGTTAAAAACACTTGACTCTGGGACAAATACTTTACATATGACAGCAAACAAAAAAATGGCCTCTTTACTCACAACATAGGACGTAAGAATCAAAAGCCAAATTCAGATGTGTTAAGACAGACCACTCAAAAGATGCAATCTATACAGGCTATTCAGACTTGTTGTGGTCAAATGTGACTTAGATTTGGGTATTTACACAACAGTTTGAAGAGCAAATAACATGGAATGTGATTTTTTTTTTTTTTCTGACACTGAACAGACAGCTCATGTTTGCCAATGTGTTTACCATATTAATATTTCTTTTCGGTATTAGGAAAAAGAAGTGACACAGTTTTTGCAATGACCACATTTTAGAAAATGAAACAAGTTGCTTCATCATAATGAGCAAAAGATTGGATTCTTGTCCTGATGATAGGAATCAATTTCTTGTATTGAAATTAAATTGAATAACAATCCTAAATATGTTTCATCAAGCACAGCTGATGACAGAGCTCGACTATCCGCAACTGAACTTTAAAAAAAAAAATAGACTATTTTGTGGACTAAAAATGAAACTCATACTCCCTTTGACAGACCACTGGAGCTTAGAATGAGAATCAGTCCATCTGAGAATTGTTGCTTTTTGAGGAGCATGCCTCAGTAGCTGCCTTCATATGAGTACATTGGTGTTTATTTCTCAAATTTGACCAATTTATATATTTCTTTGTGTTAATAGATTATTGCACTCTTAAATGCAATTTCATTTTGCAGATCCAAACAATCCAGCAAAGAACAGCTGTAGGGCAAGTGTGGATTGATTAATTAGGCACGCCATCCTCAGACGATTAAGAATCAGTGACATTTTTTCCCAGTGTTTGTGTACATGTCACTGAAAAGGAAGGATCTCTTGATGGAGCTGTCGGGTCTCACAAAGATTACAGCTTTTTTAGACAGGAAACCAGATAGCATTGCTTCTGGGTAGCTGGTTTGGCTGCACAGCTTCTGTTACCTTGCCTCTGTGGGCAAAGAGCACACAAGACTGACAGAGGGGCAAAGTGAGAGACAGAAATAGAGATAACAGAGACGGAAAACCCTGCCTTCTGTCTAAGTAACTGGCAATTTAAATCCCCATTGCTTTCACACCATCAGCAGTGAGCTCATCTCTTGTTTTATTTGCAAAGAGTGGAAGGTGTAAAAACTTGGTTTCCTTGGCTGTTCCTCCGACTGGTGTCACATCACTGTGACTCAATGAGTCCCCCTTTTAACTCAACTACACATTAGGGGGAACCCTGATGCAGACGGGAACAGAGGCCAAGAAAGAGACTGAGCTTGATCAGTCTGAGCTGTATCGAGCACACACTCACCCATGGATTGCTCTGGATTTAGTGATCAGGTGTATTCTCTGGCTCTCGGTAAACAAGAGAGGTGACAGATGCCGACGCCTGCCAGAACACCTGTCACAGTACCAACCTCGGCATCATTACTGAGGTGACAACTGCAATAGTAAACCAAGAATGTATATAATTCATAAAGCCTGACAGTGAGACCAAGTAGCAGATATAAATACTTCAAATGTGGCCATTTTTAATGCTATAGTAACTTCTACCTTGTTACAATAGTATCAATCCTAACTGTGCTAATACAAGATATTGGCTAGAAATGAAAAATACTAGTCTCGAGATACCATATAATTAAACATACTCAAGCTTTTGAATCACCTGGACATCCCCTCCACCTTTCAGCAGTTATGTGCCCTCTATCTAAATCCCCAATGTAATTATCCAGTGGCCCAAACATACTATTCACAAGCCAGCTCATAGGAAGTGGAACAAAAAGTCCATTTCAATAATGCAGCTAAAGAATGTTTAACTACTTGACTCTGCAAGCTGACTATTGAGTCCTGACAAATGATGTGCATACAATACTCAATTGTCCTGTTCTAGTTTTAGATTCAGAACGCCACTGGGAACCAGCGGTGCCAAGTCAACCCCACACCATCTGTGGCGTGATGAGCCCCTACTGCACCCACTCCAGAATTCATACAGTAATTGGAAATGGCAGGTCTCTGAATGAAAAGCCTTTTTTAAATGTCCGCTGTTGACAGAATGGTGGTTGTTGTTTTTCAGGTAGTGACGCGCCTTCACTGGAAACAAAACCCACCTGAGACCAACCTGTGCATATCAAATGGAGAATAACAGTAGTCATTTCTTTAGGTCTTTTAGAACTGCTTGTCATTAAGTAATAATATGGAGTGAACTTAAAGTGTGAGTAAAGCAGAAACATTGTTTTTAAACACATACGACATGTTAGAAAAGGCTTTTTGAAAGCAAAAAAAGACTATAGACTATGTGGTAATAATTAGTGGAGTTAGACTGTTGAACATTTCTGTGTCCCGGATTTTTGGTGCTGCTAGCGTCTCAGATCAGAGAATACTGCTTATTTTTGCACGATTTTGAAAAATAAATGTATCGACTTAGTGAATTTTTTAATTATTCAAATCTGGCTTCACATTTTCCTCTAGTGTCACATATTTAGAACACATTTATTTGTGCTGTACCAGGACTTTAAGAGATCTCTGTGTCCAACCATTGTGGACTTGATGCACATATCAAAGTCACGAAACGACCCGGTGCAAATGGTTTTAAGATGTGTAGGTTGAAGGTGTTATTATTCATCTGCTTGTCATTGGGTCTGTGGGAGGCGATGTATCTTTGAGGTATGATTAATTTATTTGGTATATGTCAGGGGACTGAATGTAACCTATTTTTCAGCTTAATAGCTAAACTGAAGGTGTGCTGCATTGGGCAGAGAACAGCAGTACGCCTGGCCCTTAAATGGAATTTGGTGCACAGGCAGAAGTGTGTGCACACACACACAGGACATATACACACACATAAAGCGACAGACAGACACATTACATACACATTTCTGCTCTTAAGTTCCCATTTAAATTGAGACTCTCTTATCTAGCAGCTGTCTTTGGAAAATAATGGAGGCTGATATTTCAGATTAACTCGATGCCTTTTGCATAATTTGCTGAGACCGCACAGTCAAATTCAATGGACTGCTACATACTCATTTTCTGTCTCAAACAATCAAATTCACAGCAATACATTTGTATATTTGTATGTACTGGTGTTTGCCTTTCATTTGAGAAATCACAGCATTTTTAAACTCAAAGATGAAAATTTGCAATTTACAAAAGTGTCAGCAAGTTTCAGAATGCTTTGCAACTCCAGAAATGCAACCTAAATATCTTACATTTCTGGGAATTCAAAGAGCATAATAAAAGACGACATGTAAAGCCAAAATTTAATTAAATGAAGTTATTTACTTACTTTAGGCAGAGGATATGAATGTATGTAATTGTGGTGCTGTGTTGGGGTAAAGGTCTGCTTGGCTTAATGCTTGCCTTCATATCAGTAGCTGTTAATTTCCTGTTTTGTGATGAACCAATGTTTAAGGTCTTGCTCTGCTGCTATTCCTTTCTTATTATGTCTTATTTTTCAAACCCAGACCACGGATGTCAGTGCTACGGGCGTGGACGTGCAGGCTATTAACATGTGTAGTTGCAGCTGCATAATCATCCAGGATTGTGCCCTTCCAAGCCCGACTCACTCACTGGATGTTTTGTGCTCGCATCACTGGGCAGCAACATTTCATAAATCAAACCAGACAAGCTTCTTCTTCTAAACCACCAAATGTGAGGATGTTACAGAATTGGGATGATAAATGACAACCAATGAGACAGAGTAAATACTAAATTGTTAAAAAACAACAAAAAAAGTGATGATTTAAAAGCATGACAGATAGTGACCCCCTGCGCCCCCTGAAAGAACGACCTAATTATATAATTATGCTATATATTCCACACCAAAAATACAGATGCGCGAGATAAAGCTGTTTTCACACATACAGGCAATTCGCTTCTTGTTCCTGAATTAAAAGTTCACCAGCGTATCTGCAGTTTTATTTTGAGAGTTTCTTTTTTTTTTTTATTATTATTTCTTGTTTCCGTCACCTGAGTCCTCTGACTCTGAACAGCTGACAATACATTGACGTTTCCACAGCGCTGTGCCAGCTCCAAAAAACTGAAGAACAACAACAACATTCCAAAAGCATTGGGGATTTGGGAACGCCCCAAACAACTTTTTTGGGCCGACACCCCCCCCCCCCCCCCCCCCCCCCCCCCCCCCGGAAAAAATCCCAGGAGAAAAAGTGACATATTTACACTCTCAAAACCAGGTCTGCCTTCCTTAAAAGGAGGCTACCCTGCATAAAGAGTATGTACTACTTAGGTACTTACTATGTCAGGACATCTCAAAGTCCGGGCCAAGGTCTGCATCCAGACCGGACAGCAAGACAATCCAGACCCAGCCCATACTTATGAACCCATTAGTGATGTTGAATATACAGTAGTGATGTAACAGACCATAAGTCCAGGCTCTGAGATAATGATACTGAGATTCTTGCCATTATTTATCTTTCAGAATACTCCACAGTACTTTGCATTGTGGGATAGATCACACCTCTTTTACAAAGACCAGAACTACAGAATTAAGTAAAGAAGATGTTTTTGTTTTGGAATATAACCCCCAAGCCTGTTAGGGATAGTACCTTGCTCTTCAGGGAGATCTGTGAGCTTGTGTGCGCGCATGTGTGGTAGTGGTGCATTGTTACCTACCTACAGCCAGCAGGGGTTGGTAGTGGTTGATGTTTTTGGTGGTAAGAGGTGGACACATGCGAAGGGCAAAGGGTGGCAGCGGCAGACCAGACAGGAGGCCAGTCAGCAGGAACTTTAACTGGATGTCTTGCTGGTTGGATGATGGAGGAGGAGCCTCACCAGCCATCAAGGTCTGACCTGGAGATAAAAGCCCATTTTCTACTAAATTAACGGAACAATTTAATAATCCTAAACACAGTCAATCTAGCATGCTTAGCATTGCTACAAGAATATGTGAGAAGTGTCCCATTAAAAGCCCCCCTTGCTTTTAATCTTCCCTGCATCTTAACCCAGGGCATGCAATCTGCAATAAATCAATTTTTATTTCTTTAATTATTTCTTTAATTCTTTATGTACAAAAGTTCATATGCAATAAATCAATGTTAAAGCTATGGTTGAACATCGGTTTACAAAATAACAGACATTTTATGAGATAAAAGCTCCAATTAGGATTTTGACCCAATTTACAGTTGTATATCTCTTAATATACACATAATTAGTCAAGCTGGTCAAAGTCCAGAAGCAAAAAACATGGCCTGCATAGCAATGATACTTTAATATTTCCCTATAACATCTCATACTGTGTTCTACAGTATTTTGTATAATATCTGTGGAGTAGTTTGGCTCTGTGAATGTTTGGGGAGGAAGGTTGGGACAGGATTTAGACAGCTACTCCGAAGCAACCATCCGTATGGATCTCTTATTAAAACTGCTGGCAGCAGTTTATTTGTCTGTGACAGTATGGGGTTCACTTGCTTGCAAAAATGTGCATTAGGAACAGGTTACACCATCTCAACCGAGCACAATCAGATGTTTTTGAGAGCCGGCATACCTGGAGCACTATGTGTTACAATAAACAAAGATGCTAGAAACAAATATCAAACGCAAGCAAATAAAGCAAAATGTAAGAAAGAAACACACAGCCTCCCATAGTAGCTCCTGCTACAACTCCAGATGAGGCTGCATACACATGAGACAGACACTGTGTCCTGATTTTGTGTAGGTGGCACAGTGTCATTTGTAGAAGGCATAAGTCGGGACACGAATTCTACACGTCTCTTTGTAACAGAGCTCATTAGCACGCTTATGAATAAAAACTCTCGGCGTGGCTTTACCAATCTAATCCTAAACTGTTCTTTGGCTGAAGTGTTAAAGCTAACACAATTTGACTACAGCTGGAGGTAGCAGAAAACAACTAATATTCTTTGCTTCATTAAAGGCACTTGGGCAGTTTTAACGATTTAAACTTAGTGGTGAGTGGGAACAATTACGCCACAGACCCACGGTTTTACACAGCAGAATATGTCCCTCTACTAATGTCCAATACTGGGCAGTCCTTAAATTTAACACGCGTTTACCAAAAATATAAGCCCTGTGCTGTTTAATACTGTCAAAGACATACACTTCACTCTATTTTCTTTTTTTTTACTGAGGAATAGATTAAATGGCCATGCTTTTCACAATCAGAAAGTAAATGACTACATTGTATGCATTCTAAATGGGCAAAAAACTCCTTTTGTGTATTTGCTGCAGAGCTATTGGGAACCTTCAGGAGTGCAAACGCCGTTTTAGGTTATAATTAGTACGGGTTGAAAAATGAATTTGCTTTTCATATATTGCACCATAATAGCCTTCTTTACATTGGAAATGAAGTGTCTCTCTAAATGAGCATCAGATGAGGTCAATAACAAAAAACAATATATCAATGAAACATAAAGCATACATAAATACAAAAGATTTACCATGTGCAACCAATATGCAATAAAGACAAATGTGGTTTTCTAGGTGGCAGCTCTTGCCTATAGCGCTGATGAGTTTTCTAATGCCCTTCTTGTGTCAGCCAATTTCCTTTTTTGCATCTGTGTTCCTAAATATGTTGCATGTGTTGTTTTTCAGTACTGTACTGTGTACTGTGTGTGCGTGTGTGTGTGTGTGTGTGTGTGTGTGTGTGTGTGTGAGAGAGAGTTTTGGGAGAGACAGCAAAAATCCTCCCCCCATAACTACTACTGCTCCCTCCCCCCAAGGCCCTCAACTCACTGGCACTTTGACCCTCCTTTGAATACAACTGACATTAACAAAACAAAAAAGATGCATCTCATTACTATTGTATACCCATATTCATCTTTTCAACAGAGAGGAGAGAGAGAGAGGGTAGTGGAGAAGACTAGAGAGAAAGAGAGAGAGAGAGAGAGAGAGAGAGAGAGAGAGATGGGAACACATCCTAAAAAGGATGAGACGGTAAAGAGACAAAAGTGAGGAAGGGCCAAGCACTCACGGGACTCTTTGTGCAGAGCCACTCAGGCTAGGGAATAACACTGGCCTGTGTAGTGCACAGAGGAGAACCCAGCAGTCCTATATTAAAGCAGAAAGGGGGGGGGCTTGAGGCCCTAACTGATCTACAATAAATAATAAGAAGGCCTGAAGCAATCAAACACTCACACATACAGTTGTGGTCAAAGGTTTCCATACACTTATAAAGAACATTTACTGTAATCAAATCATTTTGACAATCCTTGTATTTCTGTGATGAAGTCAAATACATTCATGCATTTGGGGTATTTTATAAATTAATCATGGGTCTTCTGAGAACGTGACCAGATCTGCTGGGTCAAAAGTAAACATACAGCAACGCTAACATTAGGTTACATGTCCCGTGGCCATTTTCACCTCAATTCATTTTGGTAGCCCTCCACAAGCTTCTGGACAAATTATTGACCGCTCCTCTAGACAGCGTCGATGCAGTTTAACTAAATGTGTTAGCTTTCTGACACAGACTTGTTTTTGCAGCACAATCCACATTCAGTAGGGTTTCTCTATGTGACATTTTTCCTTGGAAACACCAAACTTTGATTATTGTAGTCCCCAACATGTCTGTTGCTTGCTAGATGGTGTTGATAGTAATGTGTGCGGTCATACCAATCATGCTGTTGAGAGAGAGATCCTGAATCCTTTTCTGGTTTGGACCCAGTGGAGATCCACAAAATGATAAGGGGGTGTAGAGCGGAGAAAGGCCCGAACTGACACAGATGGAGAGAGAGATTATTAATTAAATACAGCACGGCTAACATCTGTTATTGAAACAAGTGAATGTAGAGTGATACATGAATATTGCTTGTGTGAATAATGAATGTGATGTGCCTTTTAATAAATTACTCAACCAGAGAGAGACAGCATCATTCGTAGAGGATGACAGGTCTACTGATTTCTTGTATTGATTAGATGTTGCTCGAAAAAAAATAAATGGATACGATTCCTAGAAAAATGTATTTTCATGACTGCTGACGGTTATGGAGTTTATACACTGAGCAGGTACAGCAGAGTGAAATGTTCCACTCTAAATAACTCTTTTCAATTTATATCCACATGATCAGCAAACCTTGCTACCGCCACGACACAGAGAGGACGTAGAGAGAATTATAATTCATGTCGGTATATCAAACCTGGGCCAAACAATCTTTATAGGATTTGTTTGGGAACACGCAAATGTTAAAACAATCGCAAGACAGCGTCTGATGATCAATTTAGTATAGCGTGAAAGACATCTTCTGTCATTTCAATAGTCCTGAAATAGATTCACAGCAAATCAATTCAAACAAGACTATTATAAGATAATTATCACAAAGCGGCATAAAGCTTGAAGCATTCAGCGCTGCAGATTTCTTTTGTTATCCAAAAATAAATTCTGGTTTGGGCTGCTCTCTCCGCCTCACACAGGAAGTCAACTTAAGAGAGAAATATAAAACTGTCTACTTTCTGCTACGTTCTACAACGTGTCTTGTTTTTATACATTCCTTTAATGACAGATTTTAAGACCTGGACACTTTTATTCTGCATTTACTGCAGTTAGAGGCACTTATTTAAATCCAGTGACAGATGAGACTTCAGTCTCTCTCTGTTTGAACATCACATCACTGTGGAGTATAGTGGTGGTAAATCATCTGATGTCGAATCATGATGAGAGATGAGGAGTATTGTTTTGAACTGAGCCATGTTGGTTTTGATCAAACAGACTCTTCAGAAGGAAACGGATCACTTTTCAGTTGCAGCAAGGGAGCACTCCGTCAAAGGGAAGAGGGGCTCATCAACGATAGCTTACCTCTGTGCACTCCCTACCCACCAGTCACCGAAGACTAAACTTAGGTCAGAGGATTATGTCATTATGTCATTTTAAGACACTGTGTGTGTGTGTGTGTGTGTGTGTGTGTGTGTGTGTGTGTGTGTGTGT
>NC_045740.1:540007-545241 GCF_008692095.1 Etheostoma spectabile | reverse complement strand
GTGTGTGTGTGTGTGTGTGTGTGTGTGTGTGTGTGTGTCTGTGTGTGTGTCTACCTTGGATTGCCAACAGCCTTGCTGGCGTGGGCTTTGAGCTCCCACAGCATGGCTCTGCCGTCGCTGACCATAAGCGCAGCACTATTTTCATTGACGGGGCAGATAACCATGCGATATGGCCGCACTGTCTTGGTGACTCGGATGGCATCGCACTGAGAGCGCAGATCGTACATGAGCTCGTAGACATTCTGCTCGGGGTCTGAGGGAGAAGAGGAGGCATGGAGAAAGAAAAAAAAGAGAGAAATGGAAGGAGATGAGTGTTCAAAAGGTAGGGAGAGACCGTATGAAAGGGTGGGGGATTGGAAAAGGAATAATTGCGGGAGAACGGCATGGTGTCAGAGCAAATTGGTGAACACATGAATGGAAGGGGACAGAAATGAGAAGAGAAGGAGAAAATGTGCAAGACGACATTAAGTAGCGTTAACAATGAAAGGAAAGGAAGCAGAAAGAAGAAAGGAAGTAGATAAGAGCGGGAGAAAGTGTGATTGAGAGACCGGCAAAGACCATTTTTGAGTAAGTGTGAGAGGAAAGTAGAGAGATATGAGGAATGATTTAAGGAGATAAGAAAAGGAGACAGGAAATAAGTGAAAAAAATGACTCACAAAGGGAAATGGAAGGAAGAAAGAAAAATGAGCAGCATTGAAGAGATAGCAAGGAGAGTAAGTGAGGGGGAGGGAGAGAGAGAGAGAGAGAGAGAGATTCAGCGACAGTGGACTCCCATTGGCCTATAACACCAAACCAAAGATCAATGAGACTGTGAGAAGCTAAATGCACACTTAGAGAAAGCATAGAGAAAGGTTAGATGCTCTGGATGCAGTGCAGTCTGGGGGATATCTCCGGCGTGAGAGTGGTTTGTGAGTGAGTATATGTTATAAGATATATTCAATGTACTATATTCAACTGCTTGGCTGTGTAGCAATATATGGTGATTGTCCACACTCGCACTCATAAAAGCTATTCAAGCATTTCACAGAATGTTCTTTTGTTGAAACATGTATCTCACGTTCTCTTATGAACATGTATCTCACTAACCAAGGACGGAGGCCCAATCACACCACACACACACACACCCACACACACACACACACACACACACACACCACACACACCCACACACCCCACACACACACCACACACACACACCACACCACACACACCCACACACACACACACACTATGCTGTTTGTATCAACCTATAACCCAACACATGATGATTACACACTCCACACTATATTGTTTGTATCAACCTATAAATAAAGGAGCAAGGAATGCCTCGGCGCAACTCTCTTTTGGGTGTTCAGCCTAGCAGGTTGCCCTTTGACAAAGTAGCTTGGTTGTCCCGTGTCATCTCTTGAGCCATCTTAAAAGTGAAGAGAGAAATCTCTTCACAGTATAGTACAGCTAGCATGTGCTGTATGTGTGTGTATGGTTCATACCTGCGGATTCGTCTGGAGTGGTAGTGGTGCGACAAACTCGGAGGGTGATGCACCCGTTCTCATGGAGACAGTAGAGAGCGTCCCGCTGAGCGCAGGGAATCACCTAAACACCGAGAGAAATCAGGGAGACAGGTGATGATGTGTGTGTTCATGATAAAGTTGGCCAACTGTCTTCTGAAGACTTAGTGTTGAACAGGTGGTACTTAACACTGTATCAGTGTGTACGTGTGTCATCATGAAAATGACAAATAGTTGAAGTCTAATTGTTCTCATCACAGAGAGATACAATGAGGGCTGCAATTAACAACTGTTTTTATTATTATATATACACTAGTGTAGTGCTTGTTCAAAACACGCCATGCGGAAGTAGTTTTACCTCAGAAAAAAAACTTTTTGAGTAAGCCTACTTCTTCGTCCAGTGACATAAGGAATAGGGCGAAAAGTAAAGTAAGACAGTGTTTGCCTGGGCCCTGAAATCACTAAATCCACCCCTTAAAGGCATTTTAATGATTAGATATTAGATATTAGATATTAGACATCCGTAACGGTATTAGAAAATTACACAATTTGAGTGGCAAAGGAAGAGTGGCGCTGTTTCTGTAGGCTATCCGTTGTAACGTTGATGCCTCCAGCAGGAAACCTGAACTGCTGTTTATTCTTAGTCGTAAACACAAGTGAGACCACCTGTAAGGTATTTCTGCCTGACGCACATCCGCCAGTGCCTTTTAGTCGGGCTGCAGGGTCGTCAGCCGGGAGCCACCCTGATATAAAAGTATGGTACAAAGTGATAGTAGTACAAAGAGACTCAATTTACAATAATAAATTGACTAATTTTGCAAATTGGAGAAGTACGAACTGGGGAATGATTTAGCTTGAAAGGTTTTTAATCCATTGTCAACAAAGCTTCCAATTAATTTTCTGTTAATCAACTAATCGCTTAAGTGTTTTAGCTCTGGTTAGACTAAAAACAATATTAGTCCCATGTAATAATAAATGTATTCAGGCTCAATGCACAGTGGATAAAACAACCATATGGCATTCATTTTGAGATGCTTGTACAAGATCAGTTGCACTAAGCAACATCCTTAGGGTAAAAAAACCCCTTACTGTTATGTAGTTTTTTTTACATTTTGCATCTACTGTTATGTTATCTTAGTCTTTCGTATATTTAAACTCTTTGGATCTACACTCTCCCTACTTTGTTTTGCAACTGCTGCACAGCAATTCCCCTCGAAATAAATAAAGTTTTATCTTATCTCTTATCTTATGTTTTCACATTTTACACAGAGGAACAGATTTTGAGATGAAGAAAGAGTTCTCCATTGTTGTTCTTTCTCAACTAATCATTTTAAACCCAGACCCCCACCCTACTGACAGCATTAAATGTACAGCTACTGAACATGTAGCCGATAAATGAGCAACACTGTGTACATAGTGTTTGTGCTTAGTCTGACAGTGTGTGGTACATTGTGTCTATATTGCCTTGGCTCTTGAAGCTTCTACACTCCGGCCTAGACATTTGCCGAAGCTGTGTCATCGGTCATGCAAATTGGCTGTGTGACAAGCACTTTATAATACTTAGAGAAGGGAGGCACTGGCCGGACAGAGCCTGGGCGGCTGAGTAATACCCCCTCTACTCCTGCTGGGCCATTTTACTTACTTGACTACAAAGGCTTGTTCTCCACCTTTGTACTGTTTAACAATGGATACATTTATTAAAACAAGATCACAGACAACCCAAAATAAGTATGATCTATGGCAGTACAGGTAGAATAAAATATAGAACAGAACACAATTTCATGCACACAGAAGACTGTCAACAGACTGTAGTGATAAACTAGGGAACCGTAAATTGGTCCATGCATACAGGCATATGATTCAACGTTATATATTTCAATGGGCATATTATGGCTCAAATAGAGTAGAACCTCCACTGGGAAAACCACGAGATCAACTCAGTGAAATGACAAGTCCACCACAATGGTTATTTGTTCCCAGACAGACACAGAGTGAAAGCAGAGTGAACAGAGCGAGTTTAAGAGACAGATTCTATTCCATTACTGGCTCTGCAGCCGTGACAAATCCACCATCTAATACTCCCACAGCATTCATCAAATTCCAATTAGAAATCCAGACTCCAAAAGAAGGGAATTGAAACCTAAAGGTCACCGCGGCTGCTGAATGTGACGAAAAGAAAGGAACGAGAAGTCAGACAGAACGTAGGCTGGTGAGATTTTTTTGGAGGAAGCTAAAGACTACACGGCCCTGCTGTGCGGTCGTCGGACCTTGATGAGGTGAGCATTGAGAGGGAGGAAGAAAAGTAGAGAACTTTATCATTCACGGCAGGGGGAATTGGCTTCCTGAAAGAATCATCCATAAAAAAAAAGGTAGAGCCCTTAGAGTAATGCTACAAAAGTAGAAACCAGGTTCATTTGAGGGGAGGGAAAGATGTTGATGTAGGAAGCGTGTTAGAGGGGTGACAGCACAGCCATTCTTCATTTATCTCAACCAGACCAAGTGAAATGTCAGTGCAAACATTTTGCAGTTGATGTCTTTGCATGTAACTTCCAAAAGCACAGCCGGAATGTCTCCACATCAACTTCCAACCTATTTTAAAAAGGGCTGAGAGACATCTTCTTTCCACCAAAAACTAGGTCAACCCTTGTTAGACCTACACTTTCCACAATCTTTGACTTCATCAAGCTTTGCTGAGATCCTCATTAGGCACATTTTGCTGTGCATACAACTCACCTGAATGAAGGGCACCCCGGAGCGCTCGATGGCCACCACACCCACCGTCTGGCTGAGCTCCAGGTCCAGGATGAGGATCTCTCTGGGATAAAGCAGCAGCATGTGGTTCCTCTTGGATGGCAGGTAGGACAGCTGCAGACAGTCGTTCAACGTCACCGCCTCTGCACTACACCGCCACAAAGCAGAGGGAGAACGGGAATGCACACAACGTAGAAAAAAGAAATACCTGGCTGAAAAACTTGGCATGTACTGGTAATATGGCAACCTTATGCACATTAATTCATGTATCCCTACATTTGGCCACTGTTTTGCATACTTGTTTTTATCTCAATATATAGCACACAGGACACGTTTGAAGAGGTAAAAAGTGCATTTCAATGACTTGAAACAAAGGTCTAGATAACAGGATGTATTAGAGTCTTATTCAGCAGACACATGATGCAGTATAGTCTTGCATTGCCAGACCTTACCCTGCTGTAAGAACACAATATATATACATATAAATGCAACAACACTGGTGCAGTCAGTTAAACAAGTTAGTAATGGTGCTAACGCAAACCCATTTTAACGGCGTCAATTCTTTTCTCACGAGATTAACGTTCTTGGCCTAGCAAACTTTGTAGTTTTTTCACATTCTGTTGACAACATTAGAAAAACTAAACCACCACACGGATCTAGCTAGACCGGACACAAAACAACAGGCACGCCCCACACACTGGTTTGGGCTTGAGAGCGGGCCAAAGAGTAGTAACGTTACATTTTGAGTGGATGGCGAGCGCGAGACGCCAAAATGGACGCCAATAAGATTCCGAATGGAAAGTTTACTTTCTTAAAGTTGCCAAATGGTTCAATTGACAAGACCAAAGTGATCTGTGTGTTTGGTCATTGGGAACTGAGCTATCATCGCAGCACGTCCAGTCTGAAATACTGCTTGATGGCCGATTCTCCGCTCCCTTGTCAAAGTATTCTTTTTATTGATGGACAGTGTTACAC
>NC_045740.1:537715-539997 GCF_008692095.1 Etheostoma spectabile | reverse complement strand
ATTATTTGCTCCAAGTGAGAATGTTTGTGTCTACAGTAGTAGGCTAAATGCCAATGCGGTTTTCAATAAAAAAAACTTTGCACAAAGCAAGCTGATCCACTTTTCCATGTTGATAAGAACATTAAAATGAGAAAAAAAGAAATGGGACAAAAAGAAATCAAGTGACATTTAGAATAGATAACAATGTGCGATTATTTGCGAGTTAACTATGACATTAATGTGATTAATCGCAATTAAATATTGTAGTCGTTTGACAGCACTAGTTAATACATCAATGTGATAAAAGATGATAAAGTTTAAAAAAAAAAAAAAAACTCTCATTTCTAAGATCAACTTGATTCTTTATTCATGTCTTCCCATACAGACGGCTGTATAAATAAGTTATTACTGTTGTGGCCTCTGTGAGTCAGGCAAATGAGGGAGAACTTAAAAGTGAATTTGATCTAATAATGAAAGGCTGATGAATTAAGCAGGTATTGGCAGCGTCAGACAAAATCTGCTTTCATTATTTTGAGTGCCCTGAAAAATGTGAAACTAAGTCTGTTGGCTGCAAGTTCTTTCATGCATATGAACATGTATTAGAAACACTTATCCATGGAGGGAGCCCAGTTTGATCTTTCCACACGACAAAAAAAGCAGTCACAAATACTTAGCAGTTCAATCAAGAAGGAACAGAGAGCGGATTTTCACAGGATTTATGAGCAGGTCCATGGCAATAACTCATTCCTACAGTTTTATTCCTCTAGGTCACCGGGAGATCAAATAAAGGAGAAACAAACTTTATAACACAATGGAGATCATTATCATCTCAGGGAAAGCGCAACAGATAAAATAGACTCAATAAGGGAACCTTTAGGAGTTGCTGAGCTAAATCACTCTGTTAACCAGCTTACTGAAGTCAGGCGAGGCAGCGATAGAGGCTGGAATGGCTGAGCCACCAAAGGCAGAACATCAGAAAGAACATTGAAAGAGACGTCTGTGTCTTAGAAAAAAAACAGAGCTTCAGAGAGAAAGAGGGGAAAAAAGAAAAAGAGAAGAAAAAGTCCTTTAACCCCAAACCCCCGCCAAGCAGTTGGCTGAACTAATACCAAAACATCACACACCTTTCACATCTCTTTGCTGTGATCAAGCCGTGCGGTTGCAGCAGTGTGTGGATCCTCCGTTACACTGCCACATGCACACACTAGTGGGAGTTGGGAGTGCAACCTTAGAGGACTGAGGCTTTGGAAGAACTCCCCGCCTTCCATCGTTTAATCATGTTGAATAACCATAAATGACCCAGAGGACGTTCAAACCAAATACAGTGTTTATACATTATGTAGTCACTCCAGCTTGAGCATCTGATGTCTAGACAATAGAGAATAAACGCACACAACATGATACTGGCCGGGAGTGGTGCAGAAATCACAACTTTGGCTTGGATTTGCACCAAATGTGTTTATAATTTTGATAACTCAGGCTGGTAACTGAAGAAAAGATTAAACTAAACTTCTAAACTCTCATAAATATCAATAACAGACATAATTACATTCTCAAACACAAGTCACACACCTAAACCTCAACACAGGGTCCATACGCATTTTAACCAATACTTTCCCGGCAAATTTCCATGACTACGTATTCCTGAAAATCTCAGTCGACATTATACAATAAGAATAAAAATCTGTTAACGTCTATCCTCAGAGGTTTAACAATAAAATGAATGACAATGTATGTGGTTCACAGTGGAATTTGTATTATTGCGCCCCAGATAGAACATTAAGGTTAAGACGACGTGAAATATTATTTTATTAATTTCTTTTATGAAAAGATTTGTTTTATTAATCACATAGTATTATGCTTTGTTAAAAAAAAATCCAAGACTTTTCCAAAACTTTCGGGGTCTTTTTATTTTTCCAAAACCTTTCCAGGCCTGGAATTTGCATTTTTCAAATTCCATAACTTTTCCAGGTTTTTTCAAAACGTATGAACCCTGTAAACAGGATTTACTTATTTTTTTATGATTCTCATTGTACTGATTTATCATCCAAATTTAGTTTTTCTTACTGATTAACTGGAATTTTCCATTATTTGGAAATAAAAAAAGACTTTACTTTTCCAAATTCACAGTATTACCTTTGCTATGTACAAAATACAATTTTCACAGAAACTTGTTTTACATAGTTCATATCGACATCGGTTATGGTATTGGCTAAAAATATCTGGGAATGATTGTAAAGATTTACAGAGAATATGTTTACAACATTTACTTTTTCACTGGGACGTTTTGGGACCTACTGGGG
>NC_045740.1:529701-537705 GCF_008692095.1 Etheostoma spectabile | reverse complement strand
GATTTGCTTTGGATAAAATACACACAGCGATACACTCCTAAGAGCAAATTATGTTTAACCATATATCAAGCTAATTTAAACAGCTCACGTTACTGTATTGAGTGAGCAGTTAACTTCATTTAATATTACATGTGGCGTTTTCTGTAGCCGGGTGCAAATATGTCTGCATACCTAGTATTTATACTACATTACCTCAACCTGCTTTATAATGAAAAAAAGACATGGACATCCCACTTTTTAGAACATACAGTACATAATGTATATTACATTTCTGCTGAAAAATAAATAAATGAGTGTGTCCATGTGTGTTTGTGTATGGACAACAGGCATGATTGTCTGGAAAGCCAACGTCTATTAATGGGGATAAAAGGACCAAATCTGTGCTGGCTAACAACTAGATTAATGGATGCCTGATGAGACATTAATGTGCATTATATAGTACTGTACTCAAGATGTTTCTGATTACAGAGTCCTGTTTAAATCCCCCATCTATCAACCACAGGCAGACAGAGCCAGAGAGGAGAGATACTGTAACACTGATAAACACCAAAATCTGACCTACAGACAAGAGGCAGTGACTGACTGATGGAATACAGCATTTTCCAGAGCAATTACACAACGCGTGAAAGGTGAACGAACAACGTGTCACATGAAGACACAAAGACTGAAACTGACACGACGAGAGACAAAAACGAAAATGAAGATTAATGGAGTGTTTGTAATTAGAGCTGGTTGAGAAGGTGGACAGAGAGGCCTGGGTGCCGCTGCTATAAATAAGCATGTTCGACAGCCGCGGCCGCTCAAGCAGGAAGCTGCACATCAAACAAGCCTTTGTCACTTTAAAAGAAAAAGTATCGTGTTACAAAATTCACAAGTTTGTCACTTAATGGCACACAAATGAGGTAAGTCACTACTTATTTGTGAGTTGGGGTATTAAAGGGATGTGTTTGATTTATTTGCCTTGATTTATTGCCAGACCTAAACTTAATTGATATGACCTCAAAAAAGCTAAATTTAAACTTGATCAAATTATTCTCAAATCATGACGGTTGATAGTTGGAAAAGAAAAACAAGAGCAAGCGCAAAATTAAAATATGATCCAAATTCCATTATTATTCTCACTAGAGTTGGGTGGTATCCAAATTTGGATACCGTCAAACTACTAATACTGAAACACATCTCTCTTCTTATAAATGCTGAAAAACTGCAGAAGTCTTCTTCGAGACCAGGTCACTTGGTGGGCGACTCTCTCTCTCTCTCTCTCTCTCTCTCTCTCTCTCTCTCTCTCTCTCTCTCTCTCTCTCTCTCTCTCTCTCTCTCTCTCTCTCTCTCTCTCTCTCTCTCTCTCTCTCTCTCTCTCTCTCTCGATGACAACCACACATAAGCATTTTTAAGCATTGAAACTTTATGTTTAATATTTAATCCTTGTCTCCTAAACAAGTGCATTGCATTTTTTTAATGACGTATTGAAACTGATACAGCTGCTATTTTTAAAATACCGTATTACCGCCCAACCCTAAATCTCACATATTGGAGCCTGTTATCTCATCCTCTTACAGGAACATCATTTCAGATAGATCCCTCTATCAACAGACACACTGTCACGATTCACTTTCAACAGGGCAGTTAACTTGCTGAAAAGGGGAGAGGAGCAACTCAAGTTACAGAGAGTATTATTTGGCATTTCAACGAACCAAGATGCGGACTGGCTGACCCAAACTGTTGAGAGCTTTTTCCAAAAAATGGCACGGTATTGGGCTACCTTTTTATTTTTTATTTCACTATCTATCTAAAATAAACTTTGGTTAAAACATTAAAACTTACGTGGGTTTTTCATTGGTGATGAGCACTTTGACCTTGTTGAGGGCCTTCTTGGCGCCAGTAGGGACCGGGGCAGTGGCGGGGGCAGGTTTGGTGTGGGCGGGGCTTGCATGGGGGCTGGCAATGTAGACCTTTTTGCCAGCACTGCCCGGTGGTTTGGAGTGGGAAAAGTCTGTGATGAAGACTATTCCTTCACTGGTCAGCACTGCCAAGAAAGATTTTTTTTTTTTCAGCTCTCAGTATTGTACTTTGTATCGTCACATGAAAAACTATCAATTTCCATCTATCTCTGCTTTATCCAAAACAAGTGAAGATGTTTGAGATGTTACCAACGGTTTGCGTAACTGAATGCCATGCATCTCTCTAGAGGTGGCGTAGTCTCTCTGATAAGCGCGAGCTCGATGAATCATAAATATAAGACCTTCAGCTAAAATACAAAGACATGACGTGTATACGTGGGCTAGAAATTGAAAAAGTGAAAGTGAAGTGAATAAACTAAAGCTGAGTCAGATTTCTTTTGGACAGTGTTTTGTGCACCTACATGCCATGTTGGAGGGGTCAAAGGGGTCAAAAGAAAAGGAGAGGATGTTCTCAGCGTAGCTCTTCTTCCATAGCTTGGTGCCTGTGTCTCCGTTCCACAGAACAATGTAGTTGGGAGGGTGGATGGCTAACAGCAGATCATGAGACGCATCCTGATTCCACAACCACTCCATGTCTGGCAGAGAAAGAGCAGAGTGAGACAGAGAGGAGAATGTGGGAATGAAGAGCATGGAGGTGTAGTAAGTGCCAAGAGAAAAGATAGAGAATGATGACAATGGCATCTTAATGAAAACAAATTTCTCCTTGGCATTGCTCGGCCAGGGTGATATCAACTTCCTGCACAAAACTGATGGACAAAGAATCAATCCTAGTTTCTACAAAGATCTCTTACCCTGGATAGGTTTGGAGTGCTCCTGGATCTCACAATGGACGGTGCCGCTGACCACATCCCACACTATGATCTTGCCTGAGGCATCTCCAGAAGCCAGCCGCAGACAGTAGGGAGAGCTCACGTTGTGGTAATAGTTTTCCCTGGACCATTTCACCTACCAAACACAAAACATATGCATGAGCCGAAAAGATCATCGGTGCCAACCTGCCCTCCGTTCATGACTTAGACTCTTCCCGAGTCAGGAAACGGGCAGAAAACATGACTGCATCACAACCTGTTCCAGCTTCTCCCCTCTGGTAGGCGCTACAGAGCACTGTGCGCCAAAACCAACAGACTCAGGAACAGTTTCTACCCACAAGCCATCACTCTGATGAACAGCTGACTTCTTACTCACAGTGTCAGGTTCAATTCTGTGCAATCACCCAGCAACACTGTCTCGAAACAGCACCTGCTTACTGGTTCCACTTATTATTCCACTTATTTAGTATTTATTCATCATTCTCATATCTCACTTATTATTGATTTACTATTTACTTATCATTCTCATATCTCACTTATTATTTGTTATTTATTCATCATTCTCATTCCCTATTCCAGAGCTGTTCATACTGTTCATATTCTAATATAATAACATAATACTATTTATCCCAGCATCCTTTGCAACGATGGTCCAAAGTAAAATTCCTCATATGTGTCCTCATACCTGGCAAATAAAGCTGATTCTGATTCTGATGAGTGACTGGGAGTCCCTATGGAAACATTGCAGGGCTTCCACATTTTGCCATCTGAAATAGAAGATGATGAATGTGCCTACACAATCCTCCCCATCAATCATCTACCTAGACCAGGTCCCGTTGTGTATTAGTGCGTTTACAGGTTTTAACCAATCACTACAGTCCATATTATTTCGGTCAGAAAGATCCAGAAAACTGAAGGAAAATGCAGACCCTATAGGAAACACACAAGATTGAAAGGCTCTATACCTAAAAAGACAAATGACTGTGTGAACAACTTGGCGTTTAAATAATTGATTATGTCTGTGCATTTGTTCCTGAATAGACATGCTCTTTACTTTGGCAACTTCTTTTCTTTTCTTTTTTTTTTATTCAGCAAGCTTTCTCGTGTTGGGATGGGTGGTGAGGAATGGGCTGCTGCTGGCGCTTTACAAGATTAAAGCATGCTTTGGAGTGAGTAATGAGGGTCTGGGATTGAGCGCAGACACTGATAATCACCGTAGAATTTATTGCCCATTATTTACCCTCCTATAAAACACACAAACGCACACACAATAGGACTATCCATCAACACAGCAGCAACCTTTATCAGTGTTGCTTTCCACAGTGAAGCAGAGCTGAATGTGTCTGCTAGAGAGAGACGAAACTGAACTAGGTTACACAGTGCTAACATTAATACTGGGTGGTCACACATTTATCCATCAGCAGGTGTTTAGCGTATTGTTAGCCCACATTCTGCAATAAGCAGGCATATACAGTGGCTTGCATAAGTTTACACACCCATGCTAAAGCTGATTAAAAAGAAGAAGAAAAAAACATATTTTGGAAATTGATCTTAATGCCTTAATTCAAAAGATTTAGGAAAATAAAACCTCGTAAGGACAACAATTTTCTTTGTGAATGAATAATGTATTGTAAATTAGTAAATGGTCTTCCTGAAAATATAGGGGGCATAAGTATACACAGCCAATGTTAAATTCCCATAGAGGCAGGCACATTTTTATTTTTAAAGACCAGTTATTTCATGATCAGATACTATGCATCCTGATGACGCTCCCTTGGCCTTTGACCCCCCCCCCCCCCCCCCCCCCCCCCCCCCATCATCATCATCACATACCCTTCACTATACATAGAGTTATAAGTCAGTTAGCTTAATAGCTGGTTTGATCTGCATTGAGAGATGATTTTATGGAAAGTTCCCCATGCCTATCTCTAGGTATGGTGAAGGATGTGTGGGGGTTATTTTAATTCCGAAAGTCAAGGGAACTTTGTCAGGATGCATAGTATCTGGATCCATGAAATAACTGGCCTTTAATAATAAAAATGTGTCTGCCTCTATATGAATTTATCATAGGGGTGTGTATACTTATGTCCCCTGTATTTTAAGGAAGAACATCTATTTATTTACAATACATTCATTCACAAAGAAAATTTGTGTCCTTAAAAGGTTGGATTTTCCAAATGTTTTTGAATTAAGGCATCAGGATCAATTTCCCAAAGATGTTTTTTATTCCTCTTTATAATCAACTTTAGCATGGGTGTGTAAACTTATGCAAGCCACTGTATGTAGAAGACCAACAGGATGACATCTAGTAAGTGCACTGGGGATATATGAAGCTTACAAAAACTGACTAAGTGCATCGAACAAATTAACGGCTGGATGTGCCAGACTTTTCGAATAAGAAGGAAAAACTGAGGTGGTTGTTTTTGGAGCAAGAGAGGAACGATTAAATCTGTGCGCTCAGCTTCAACAACAAATGTTAAAACAACAGACAAAGCCAGAAATCTTGGTGTAGTCATGGACTCAGACCTGAACTTTAACAGCCACATTAAGACAATTACAAAGTCAGCCTACTATCACCTTAAGAATATATCAGGGTTAAATTATGTGTCAACAGATTTGGAAACCTTGTCCAGGCCTTTACCTTCAGTAGACTTACTACTGTAACGGGGTCTTTACAGGTCTCCCTAAAAAATCAATCAGCACGCTGCAGCTGATTCAGAACGCTGCTGCTCGAGTCCTCACTAAGACCAAGAGACTGGATCACTCACTCCGTTCTGAAGTCTTTACACTGGCTTCCTGTGTCTCAAAGAATTAGATTTCAAAGTACTCTTGCTAGTTTTAAATCACTTAACGGTTTAGGTCCAAAATATTTGCTGATCTGCTACTACACTATGACCCCCCCAGACCTCCAGGTCATCGGGGACAGGTCTGCTTTCTGTCCCCAGTCAGAACTAAACGGGTGAAGCAGCTTCCAGTTTCTATGCTCCTCATACTGGAATAACTCCCAGAACCTGTAGATCCGCTGCTACTCTCAGTTCTTTTAAATCAAGCTGAAGACCTTTCTATTTGATGCTGCCTTTCTTTAAATGACTAATCATTTCTTTAAATTTCTTATGCTGCACTGTAACTTTTATTCTGTGTTTTTATGTTCCTCTTTGTTTTTAACTGTCTATTCATGTGTTTTAACCGGTTTTTAATGCTTGTGATTTTTAACTGTTTTACTTGTGTTTTATTCTGTTAACTGATTTTGTGTAAAGCACTTTGAATTGCCTTGTTGCTGAAATGTGCTATGCAAATAAAGCTGCCTTGCCTTGCCTTGCCTTACAAAGCATTCTTCACTTCGCTGTAAGTGCAACAGGTAAGATGCATGTTTTTGTTTTCAATAATCAGGTATTCAATGAACAGATTGGGAAAGAACAAAATAGAAAAAAGAAGGGAAGCAAGTGTCCCAAAACAGTTTCCTAACCCAACATATTCTTTTCACATTAAGTAGACCGAACTGTTTGTTGTGTTTACAGCTTTAGATTAGAGCCAGACTGACATACAGTATGGGCGGGCCGATATTAGGCTCTTTTTTTTTTTTTTTAAATATATTCATTCATTAGAATCATTTGTAATGACAAATAAATGATTCTGATAAATGAATAATCCAAAATTAAAACAAAAATGGACGGTCAACCATGTTATGAGTGTAGGCGTTGAATAGTTTGTCCACCAGAGGGCGGTCTACAAACCGGCTGTTGGCAACACTGATTATTTTGTTGTTAATGTGTTTTTGTTCAAAGGACTTTAACTTTCATATCTTAGGTTTGTATTTTTATACATTTTAGTCATTAGCACTTTAATATGTTTTGATGTTCCTCTGTTCTGTTGTGACAATAAAACAAATTATCATCATAATAAGGTAGTGAGAACTCATAAATACCTACAAAGGGAAATTTGTTTATGTTTTGTTACGCGTTTCTGGATTTTTTTTTTAATATATGTATATATATATATATATATATATATATATATATATATATATGCCAATACACAGTATATCGGAGTATGAGATTTTTATATAACCAAATATTTTGGTATTGGCCTTAAAAATCCTTTATTGGTCAGGCTTTACTTTACTTAGATATCAAATTCTATTTCTCAGCCTATGGAAGAGAGCTGCAACTATTCCTCATCTATTGGTTAGTCAATTTCACTTCAATGGATTAATTCTTCCAAACATTTAAAAACTAAACATTTGCTGTTTCCAAGTTCTCAAATTGGAAGATTTGCTTTTCTTGTTTCTTTGAGAGTCCTTTGGGCTTTTGATGGTTAGAGATCACTTGGGCTGTGGGGAAATGTGATGGGCATTTTTTAACAAGTTGTTGACATTTAATAGACAGAGTTGGGTTCAGAAAATACCCAAAAGCATAACCAAAAATGAAAATAATCGTCGGTGATGGTCACAAGCCCTACAATGAAGATACAAACAATTTAACAGATGAAAGAAAGCTTACTGAGAGAACTCACCTTGACCACGTTAGCTTTGTGCCTCTCCAACACCTGGATGGTCTGAGACGTCTTTGGATCGATGATGAGAATACTGGAGTGACATCCCTGGGCTATCAGCCCCTGCCATCCCCTACAGACGGAGAGAATGATAGGAAGAGGAGAGTCACAGATAGAGAGGAAAGTGAATTGTGACGCAGGTGTGAGAGAGCTGAAAGTTCTTTCCCCTGTAAGTGGGACGTTGGGCCTAGTGCACAAGACCACTCAGCGTCTAGGCTACATCTATCGTCACCTTTCAGTGTGCATCAGGGTTATCATCCTATCATAGTTAAAACTGATTAAGATAATTGAAACTATTATAACCTTGGTGTAAGCACACAACATCTGCATGCATATGTGGATGCAGGACCGCATCCACGCTGCACAAAAATCACCGCTCAATTCCACTTCAAATTTTGACACTTTAACATAAACTGAATCTGTTTTTGTACATAAAGAGTTCTGATGCAACAGCTGATTCAACTCACATCTGAAAAAAAAAGTGTGTGACCATAAAGCAAAATCGGAGAATAATAAAACATAATAAAAAATTAAAGAGCTGCAGGTGAACACAAATAATTACAAATTTACCATATCATTCACATCATTCTTTGTGAATGAATAATGTATTGTAAATTAATGTTATTCCTGAAAATACAGGGGGGATAAGTATACACAGAGGCAGGCAGATTTTTATTTTTAAA
>NC_045740.1:522696-529691 GCF_008692095.1 Etheostoma spectabile | reverse complement strand
TTCATGGATCTAGGATACTATGCATCATTTACCATATCATTCACATGTTGTCTACCTGCCTGAGGTGAATAATAATGTATATTTGATTAATCCTGCAAGGGGAAATTACAATTTACACTCTGTTTTGACTACACAGGCCTGAATTACACACACATACCCAGTAACTATACATGCACTAAAAGGAGAGATGTCAGAGGGGGGGGGCTGGCCATGGAAAGGCGCCCCGAGCAGTTGGGGGCTCAGTGCCTTGCTCAAGAGCACCTTGGCAGTGCAGTGCCCAGGAGGTGAACTGGCACCTCTCCAGCTACCAGTCCACCACCATGCTTTGGTCCGTATGGGGACTTGAACCGCCGACCATCCGGTTCCCAACCCTACTCCCTACAATAGATGACCAATGCAGTGAGAGGTCTTAGTATCGCAAAATGAGCATTTAAATCATTGTCAGCTTCATGTGGACTATGTGGAATTAAACCTGGTGCAAAGGCAAGGCAAGGCAGCACATTTCAGCAACAGGGCAATTCAAAGTGCTTTACACAAAATCAGTTAAACAGATAAAACACAAGTACAAACAGTTAAAAATCATAAGCATTAAAAACCGGTAAAACACATGAATAGATAGAAAAAAAAATAGACACATAAAACACAAGAATAAAAGTTACAGCGCAGCATAAGAAATTTAAAGAAATGAGCAGTCATTTAAAGAAAGGCAGCATCAAAAAGGAAGGTCTTCAGCCTTGATTTAAAAGAACTGAGAGTAGCAGCGGATCTGCAGGTTTCTGGGAGTTTGTTCCAGATATGAGGAGCATAGAAACTGAAAGCTGCTTCACCCTGTTTAGTTCTGACTCTGGGGACAGAAAGTAGACCTAGGTAATATTTCTGGACGTTGCAGGCAATGCGATACATTAAAAGGAAGTCCCACAGCAGTCGCGGTGTGTGCTGGACGCCCATAGGAAGATAAGAAATGCATCAGGCCCAGCAAGCTGTCACATCCCATCACATGACACCCTGACGTTGCACATACGTGTGTTTGTCGAGAGAAACATCCTCAGTATCAGCATCATATATAACTGTCATCTTTTCAGACAGCAACGACAGGGAACAATATAATGAAACACATACAACGTAATTAGCAGTGTCGAGCGTCTGGAACAACTGGACCAGCTACAACATGATGCTAACGGAAGAGGTGCAGTGACGCTACTCACCAGTCTACAGCGGTTTTATTCTGTAAGTTGAGAGTGCCAGTCAACGTCCGGGCCGCGAGTTTGATGTTGACAGTGTATGGAATCATTATTGTTGATCCGTTTTTATGCTACATTAACATTTGTTGAGCAAAAGCTGCTACAATTCTTTTAGTTTCTGTCCTTCGGCTCTGTCTGGAATCCTAACAGGAAGAAAAACAGTGTTTCTAAATGGAACGCCGTGTGGGAACAAATCCCAGTGTTACAGGGTTCCACCAACGGCGCCTCACATCTGTCACTGTGACCCAAATGTTATTTAAGTTAATACACTCTTTCAAAATGTCAAATGTTTTTAAGAGAGCAAAATTGAATTGTTATTTTTGCATTCTAAATTTTTTTCTTTTTCTTTTCATCCAACAGTGTCTCATCTAACAGTCAAGCCACTGTAAAAGGGAAAAATTGAATTGGATTTTTATATTTTTTCTGTGATTGATTTGTGAATACAATCTTTTTTAAGGGATAAGATGGTACACATCTATTCTTATCTAAGAAGTGGCAAATGTTATTGTTTCATCTTTAGCCAATGTTTGATTTAATGCCACCAATTAAATCCAAAAAATAATTACAGAAAATATGCCAAATACTGTAACTTATTGTACAAGCCATTTTGCCATTTAACACCACAAAGTAAACCTTCTAAATTTCCAGAAAGAAAACACCAAAAATACGTATTTACTCAAATAGTTTGTTTTTTTCCCCATCATTTGAATTTGTATTATGTCTTGATTAATGTTTAACAGCATCTAATGACAACCTATTATCCCAGCAACTTAGCTTAGTAATTTTAATTTGCCCCCTGTATGACTACCATCATGACACTTCTGATATCATGCCCACTGAGTGCAGAAGAGTCTGAAATTTTGGAGGGACCCCACGCGGATCAGAGTGAGCGCTAGCAGCAGTGTCCCACAGGAAGAGGTTAACATCATATTCTAGTCCCATCAGAATCAGAATCAGAATCAGAAATACTTCATTGATCCCCGAAGGGAAACTCTGTGTTGCAGTTGCACACATTGTAGAAAGATAAGTAGAAATATAAATAAA
Source organism: Etheostoma spectabile (assembly GCF_008692095.1). NCBI lineage: Eukaryota > Metazoa > Chordata > Actinopteri > Perciformes > Percidae > Etheostoma > Etheostoma spectabile. Next base: position 527,406 of record NC_045740.1, on the reverse strand, counting down.
GAAATATAAGGAGTGTGGATATGTATGGTATTTAAATAGTTAAACGAATATTATGATACAGTATTTACATAATTAAGATTATTAAGGAGTTGCAATGGTGAAAAGTAATAATAATTATAATTATAATAATAATAATGATAATAATAATAGTAGCAGCTGAGTATTGCACACTTTACAAGCCAGTGTTATTGCACAAAACAGATAATATTGTCCAGCTTTAGCCTCTAAGTGTGTGTGTGTCAGACACTTAGAGGGAGGAGATATAAAGCTTGATGGCCACAGGCAGGAATGACTTCCTGTGGCGCTCTGTGGTGCATTTTGGGAGAATGAGGACTAGAAAGCAGCACACAAGGAAATAGGGTGAGCAGCGAATGGCTTTAGCAATGAAAGGCTGCAACTTAAATATAAACTGCCTTACATAACTGTTGAAAGCACAAATTGTCAAAATCATTCCACCTTTTATTTCATGGCTCCTGCTCTCTGCAGTCAAACAAGCTGGCAGTGGAACACACAGCCATGACTCTGGGGCAGAAACACCTGTAATGTCCTGGAGGATTTTCGATTGACTTATTACATCTCCTCTTTAACACACATGTTCAAATTGTTGCAGCCAGATATTTCTTTGTGTTCTGTCATGCACGACCAACGACGAATAGGCTAAATTTCATTTGAGACTTGAAAAATAAAACACCTTGAGATTTTTGGACCTAGATAATGTCAGATTATGACATTCTGGCAGACGTTAGCCTTCAAGTTTGACATTCTCTTTTTTTATCTCTAATTTAGGCAAAGCTTTCAGGGCAACACTTAGAGAATATATAGAGTCAGTGCATACATGTAAATAAACAGAACAAGGACAGTTTTTCTGTTATGATTTAATGACTTTAAGAAAGCTGTACCGTTGCCAGATAACAGCATTTGATTGATTTTCATGAAACCTCTGTGAAAAAGGAGGTTTCCACTGTGACAACAAAGAGTGTTGCAGAGAAGAACACTCACATGGGAGGTACGTTTTTTTTTTTTACCATCATAATGTTCAGGTTACCTTTTCACTTTCTACTTTCTTCCACTTTTTCACTCATGGCTCATTGGTTACAAATGCAGCACTGTTAATGATGTTTTTCATTATACAAGAGAATGGGAGAAAATATTATTTTAGGCAATTTTATTCAGGGACTTGTAATAAAACAGTCACACTCTGGATTTTAACTTTCCCACATACTGCATTTACACAATGTATGATGTGGTAAAGTCATTAAAATGGAATGGTAATTTTTACAGATCCAACTTTTTTTTAAATGATTCTCTAGACATATTGCGATAAATCCATATACAGATCCAGGTATGCAGAAAAATAATTTCAATCTTCTCATATTCCCTCTGTGGCAGACAGACCAAATTAACATGTTTGTGTCAGGTTATTGGATTTTTTTTTTTCAACCAATCTCATGCATTTCTTTTCCGATTTGCATATTCATTGTCAATTGGTTGACATCTCATGTCTTTCAAAATCATCTCATGGTCACGGTTTTCTGCACATTCGATACACACGCATAATCTGTCGTGTTCATCATCATTATTGCAGGCCGGCTGTCTTTAGGAACACACGAGCTGATATAGAATTCTGAAACTATTTCTCTCTTTTCCCTGGAGCACATGTCTTTAAACTTCATACAGGCATAGCTGTTTTCCATGAGATTGCCGAAGTTACAAATATCATTTTGATTGATTATGACTCTAATACATCGTTGATAACTGTGATACAATCTGAGAAGCTTCAACATCAGCATACTAAATATCTTTCAGCAATGTCAAAGAAAGAACAATCTGTCATGCATTTTGCCTTCAGTTGTATAAAACAAAAAGAGTGATCAAAATGTATACCTTTATTGATTCAATTGAAAAAATAAGTCAAGTGTAAGCTGTTAGTTCCTTCAACGTCCTGAATGCATTAAGAAAGTCAGTGTACTCATTTAGGATGCCAGTGGCCTGAGGGTATTAGCCCCTCCTGAGCCTCTCGGTGCCGGATCAGTGTATCGAGCCTTCTTCCTCACCTCAACAGGGAGGAAAGGCTGTTGGATTGTTATTGATTCTACTAGGCTTTTTTCTTGAAACGCCTGTGTAAATATCCTGTAGGCAGGCCAGGTAGGGAACCGCCTTTTGTACAGTATGTTCAGCCAAACAAACTGTGCAGGTCCTGTCAGGTGCTGTTTCTGTACCAGGCAGTGCTGTTCCCCATCAGGACGCTCTCAATGATGCAGAAGTAGAAATTCTTTTGTATTTGAAGGGGATACCCGGCATTGTCTTAGGTGTCTGTGGAAATGTACCAAATGAATCACCAAATAGAGGACTCATGGTAAAAATCCAATTTGTGTGATTGAATTAGATTTATGTCGGAGAATGAGAGAACAGTGTCTGAAGGTTCTTATTTAGGCATTTCTTATTTAAGTCATTTTCCTCTATTAAACAGATGCATAAGGCAGAAGGTCCCTTAATAAAAAAAACTACACATTTTTTCAATACCTGTTTCGATCGAAATGAAACCTTTCTTTCTTTGGAGGAAGAGTAGCCAGGGGGTAAACGAATATAAAATTTATATTGATTTTCTCATATGAATGCATGAGACCACTACCAAGCTTATTTCCCAAATGTCAAAGTGTCCTTTTAAGAATGATGGGTTTGGGTTGTCCTGGTCAGCTGGAAACATATACATATATATATATATATATATATATATATATATATATATATATATATATATATATATATATATATATATAATTAATATAAACTAATTAATATAAAATATAAACAGTTTAATATAAACTGTATATAGTTACCATGACGTTCTCTGTTCGAAATTGTCCAGGGACAGCCAGGGACCAATAGCAGCCCATCTTTTCTGTCCTTTTTTATTATTTACTATCTGTTATCTACTGTCAAACTACCTCTCAATGGGCCTCTATTACAGAGCATTTCATGTTTTTGGGTTGATGGGTTTTCACTAACACTTCCTCATTCAGACACTGAGCCTGATTTCCACTTGATTATAGTAATTTAACTGACTAATGTGACCTGGTGAAGTCTACCACATCTTGACATCCACATACTGTACAGTGCATTCGGATGTTGTCATGTTGACAGTTGTGTAAAAGGTTTATCGGGTCATTTTAGACCAGAAAGACTGCAAAAACAAACCCATAAAAACACAGGTCTGACATACTATTATGATATCAGGTTGTTCAGGACCAATATGTTAACAGAGTGACAAGAGCATCCCGTCAGAGTTGTGTATTTGTAGTGTAATAAATAAAAAAGTACATTCCTTGTAATTGCCATCCAGAGCGACACATGGCGTCTGAAATTACATTATTTGTCACTGCCTAGCCAAAACTGTTGCAAATGACATCAGTTCAAAAAATAAATTAGATTAGATTAGATTAGATTCAACTTTATTGTCATTACACATGTACAGGTACAAGGCAACGAAATGCAGTTTGGGTCTAACCAGAAGTGCAATAGCAGTAAGTGCAGGATATACAATGGTTTCATAAGTGCAGGACATGGATATGTACTGAATAAATATAGAAATGAATACTATTATAAACCGAATTTTACAGATAGATACAGTCCTATGAATATAATATATAGATAACACGTATTGTGAACAAGATTTACAGCTGGACACACAGGTGGATATTACTATGCTGTAAGTAGACATTTTACAGATATGTACAATGAACATAATATACTATGTAAAACCTTGTGTATTAAAACAACTTTCTTTGACCAGTGTAAAATGTACGGTCCTGTCAGCTTGGTTTGGTTTCTAGCAACTCCTGAGAAGAATACGAGTGTCTTAAGCTCCATACATGCATTACGCTTTCTCCACCAGTCACTCGTCCGCAGCTCTCACCTGTTTCCTGATTAGAAAGAACACATTTAGTCAGGCTACCCTCACAGCGCAGGCATTATTTGATGTGTTGAATGGTAATAAATCAGTCTCTCCCTTGTGTTTCGCCTGAAAGCCTTTAAGTTTCTGTGGCTATGTGGCAAAGAGACCTGGGAAGAGATGTGTAAGGAAGGTTCCGTAATGAAAATGGAATGTCTGGATAATCACACTTTGGCTCACGTAGAAGCCCAGTTAGAGCCTGAGTGTTCTGAGTGCACTTGACTGCTGGCTGTCAACCCTGTGAATTACCCCCCCCCCCCCCCCCCCCCCCCCCCCATTATTTCTGCTTCCCATCTGTATACCCACCCTAGTTTTAGATGTGTTTATGTGCATGATTAAATCCTTTTTTGACATACTGTGTGAATTGTATGTTAATTTACACAAAACCAATGATGTTCCCTACAAGAAACATGTACAAATATTTTCTCATGACGAATACAAGATGTTGTTGATAAGAAATGATTTACAATTCAGAGTTCACAACAAGTAGTATGTTAGCTAAAACTAAGCAGGAGGAGATGTTCTTCAGATAATTTTTGACGTTATATTTTGAGGGTATGGCTGATGCTGGGACAGATAACCAAAAAAGCTAAAAGGGACTCAACAGGGATTCAACAGATGGAGAGAACAGTGGGATTTGAAAGTGATCAAAACCTCCAAATATTTAACACACACAAAACAAATAACAAAATCAAGTCTCGTTATGTTTTTATTTTTTTTATGTTTCTTAGAAAACAGAGAATTAATGACAAGTGAAA
>NC_045740.1:509653-522686 GCF_008692095.1 Etheostoma spectabile | reverse complement strand
CGCCCCCCCAGAGTCTATGTGCTGTTATTTTGGCTCTCTTGCCTGGCATGCCGTCCTCTTGATCTTCACATCTGCAACAGAGTCATAAAATTCTCATTGATATCTCTAAAACCATAGCGGTCCATATGGGCGATTCCAAGTTAATGTTTTTTTTTTATGTCACTTCTTAGTTCACTTAAAAAGTTTAAGGGTTGCTAAAGAAAAAAAACAAAACGTTATTATTTCTCATCACCAGACCGTATGCTGCTGATGAAGCATGTCAGATCCACACATATGGGGCGGCCCTTTCAATCCTGCCTCCAGAACGTGTCGCAGCTTTCTGCCATAATTTAAACAGATGTCTTGCTTGACGGTTACAGCGCTAGACGTCAGAATGAGTTATGATGTCACACTATGAAAAGAGAGAGATCCCCACGAGTCACTTTCATTGGATTGAACATCTGCCATATGAACATTAATGAAAGCCTGAACGAGTCATATAGTAAAGGCATTGTCATCTGTGTAATTGGCAGCACTCTTTCTATTTCTTCTGCTGCTATAAAATAGATTTTAAATAGCTGGCTTGTAACAGCAAAATGACTCATCATTTTGCTCTCAGGCTGCATCATGTCTTCATTTTGGGAAAATTACACATAATGTACCCATTTTATATATCATAACTATTGTAGAATTAGGAGTGACAGAGGACATGAATGGCATGATGACAGGAACCATTAGGCTTATAATACATACTATCACCTTGTACCTATAGAAGTGGAAGGAATTGATCACCTCTATTTCACCTCTCGCTACAGAGAAACAGGCTCTGCTTTTGGTTGACAATAATGAGCTTCATTGCTGGGCATCATCATTTCGTGAAAGCCCATGAGAGAAGATGCTGCCCCTGTACCGCATGCACAGATGTATGTTTCCCCATAAAGAGATTTTCATCAACTCAGAATCACTTTATTCGCCAAATGCATCAGCAGACACACAGGAATTTGACATGTCAGTAACACAGAAGCTTGACAACAAACACTATATACGCTACATAAAGCATGATAAAAATAATTTTAAAAAAAAGTGAAGGCTATGTATCTGTACAATATCTCTGTAAGGGAATAAAGGTGTCTGAGCCTCATCTGGGTGTAAAGTAGGAGATGAAAATTATTAGTTTTTGTAGGACAGTGCCAATGGATTAACAACAATGTGTTTTATGCAGGGGGGCGTTCACATTTGAATGTTAAAGCATGCATAGGACTTTTAAGCCAACATGAGGGAGAAGTCTGTAGATTAATATTTGACCATTTCTATTTCCAGGACAACTGAGCAGATCAAAATAATATGATCAAAAGCTCAGGTACTGAGTGGTCTCTTAGTAGTTGCTTTGTGTCTCTCTGTGGTCACTTTGCGTCTCTTTGTAGTTGCTTTGTATCTCTTTTTGCTCATTTTTTGTCTCTGTTTAGTCATTTTGTGTCTCCTGTTGTCATTTTGCGTATTATTGTGGTTGCTCTGTCTATTTGTAGTTATTTTATGTGTCTTTGTGTTTGCTTTGCTCCTTTCCATAATTGTGAGACTCTTTGTGGTCATTTAATGTCTCTTTCCATCTGTTTTGCATCTCTCATGTAGTTGTTTTGGTCTCTTTGTAGTCTTTGTATGTGTGTGTTTGTGCGTGCATGTGTGCGTGTGTGAGTGTATTGGGGGGGTTATAGTTAAACTATGGCTTACACTGGTCATTAAGCCCTTTCTGAGCCATTATCTAAAAACTCAAACCATATTAATACTGGAGGGAAAGAGTAAAAAAAACACTCGGGACTCAACAATGAGACACTGTGTGATGAAAATGAATCCACTGACCTTAAACAAGCATTTGCCAGCTTCATGTCAGGGACCGTCTAAAGAATATTAAATGTAGAGGTAATGCGGTGTCACATAAACCCGACCCAGAGAGAACCATAAGTGGTGCTTTCATTTTCCGGCCCACACTCAATGCCTCATCAAAACAAACCACGAATGCTGATGTGGCTGTCAGAATAACCCATTACTATTCTTGCTGTGGCCTCCCCCTTGATGTTTTATTAAGGTCTAATAAATGACAGAGTGACAGACGATCAGACACAGAATGCCGTTAAAGACACCCAGCATCTCCCTAGTGGAATTTAAACAAAATGAATCAAACCCTGGGTGTGTGATGTGTCAATAAAACAGTAAGACTTTATTCGATACGCAGGGCAGACAAGGCTACTCCAACGCCTGTTAGTTATACTAAGGAAGAGGAGCATGGGGATGGTGCAAAGGCCTTGAGAGCAGTTTTCAAAGTATTTCACCAGCTTAATTTGATGATGAAGCCTTTAGATCTCTAACCACACGAGAAGCTTTAGACGTCTTACATTCATGCAAATCATTTTTGTAATACTAATCACTAGCACGTTTGTCTGGGATTTAAACCTTGTATACTTGGTTTCCTGAGGCAGAAGGTTCACTTGTGATAAATTCATTTACAGCCTTGGGCACACACACACATTACGGATACATGTGCTCACACTACCTTAACATGAGTTCATCTAACCTTCTAACAATGTTATTCAGCTCTGTGGGGTGAACATAGTGTAAATCGTCATTTTTTAGAGTTAGTTTCTCTTATACACCTGAGAGAAAGTGTATCTACCTGGCAACTAGTTGTTTGTGAAGGCAACAAAGAAGACCCTGTTGCCAGGGATACACTAAAGTCATTATTGGATGCGGTGACCAAGAGAGCGAAGAGAAATGAATAGAGAATTTTTTTTCCCTTTATCTCAGAGACATATCGTTGCATTCTGATGCTTTGGCTGTATTGATCGTGCAGGTTATAATAATAAAGAATATCGATGGAGACTAAATGGAGAGAGTGAAATTGAGATGTAAGAAAGAAACTCAAGTTGAAGTAGACAGAGAATGAAGGAAGCTCAAGCCTGATGCCTGCAAAGGAGAGAAAAAAACCTAGAATCCACCCAAAGCTCAGATGCTCATTGTCACAACTTCTCTTTTTCTTCCAATGTACCCAACCTATAGCCCGTAAGGAACTGCAGCTGAACTCGCACCTCTTACATGTAATCATGTGTATATCTGGGTCCACGTGCATATACACTTGTGTGCACTCAAATGGTTACTAGCGCCTGTGTGGGAATAAGTTATGTGCTAATTATCCCAGTTTCAATTAAGCCAAATTACTTTCCAAAAGCAAGGATGCATGACAGCTCAATATTAATTGACCATTAGTGTAAGTGGGATTGTGTGTGTTAGGGAGTGAGTGAGTGAGTGAGTGAGTGAGTGAGTGAGTGAGTGAGTGAGTGAGCGTGCATGCAAATGGGTGTGTGTGTGTGTTTGTGTGTGAGAGTGAGTGAGTGAGTGAGTGAGTGAGTGAGTCAGTGTGTGTGTGTGTTTGTGCGTGAGATTGAGAGAATATGTGAAGTAAGTGAGTGAGTGAGTGAGTGAGTGAGTGAGTGAGCGAGTGAGTGAGTGAGTGGTGAGTGAGCGTGCATGTGAGTGAGTGAGGGTTTGTGTGAGTGAGTGAGTGAGTGAGTGGTAAGTGAGCGTGCATGTGAGTGAGTGAGGGTTTGTGTGAGTGACTGAGTGAGTGAGTGAGTGGTAAGTGAACGTGCATGCAAGTGAGTGTGTGTGTTTGAGTGAGTGAGTGAGTGAGTGAGTGAGTGAGCGAATGAATGAGTGAGTCTGTTTATGTAACTCTTGTATGTTGTGCTTTCTCCTGTCTGAGCAGACGTCTTGTCTTTGCTGGGTTAAATCCAGATTTAAAGAGCAATTTATCCTTTTGCCACCTTATAAATCTCTAAACAAAGGTGATTTACAATAGAGCTTCCCGAGAATTATGTCGCGCACCCTCTCTCTGCACACCATTATGTTACACTATCGCAGCATAATGCCTTGATCCTCCATAGCTAATTATTCAGTCATCCAACTTTACATTCAGCTCCAAAACAGCCACTTTAATTATTCACACAACAAAAAGGATCACCCAACACTTATTACCAGCACAATAATTTCAATAAGATCTGTTTCATTGCATAGCTAATTTCTCCCTCTCACACATGAATAATGCACATAAACAACTCCGGCTTCAAGGACACACTATAACCAGAATTTGCTGTGAACGTTCTAAAAGCTATCACGATGAAGTAAGCACTATGAAAAGATGGAGTCATTTTTAAAGAGAGTCATAAGCAGAAGTTACATTTGAAGACAAGGCGGTGTGATTAAAGGATGACCTAACTTCCTGTTGTGGAAGATGAGAACCTTAAGCCTTCTTACTGGAGTGGGACGGTCATTCACTTCCTGGAGAGCCAGGAGTTGAAATTAGTTGCTGTAACGACCAAGATTAGAGCATTTTTACAACACTGCAATGAAACCAAAGTCTGTTACAGTCTTGTTTTTGGCTCTGGCGAAATGCTGTGACCAGTGCCAGCCCTTAAAAACCAGCAGCAGGGATGGTAAGAGCAGATTAGTCTGGGTGCTGATGGGTAATCAATCATCCTCACTGCTGAGATGGGAGCAGGTTCCACTGCAGTGATCCCGAGGCAGTGACGAGGAGGGAGGAGAGGGGAAGAGACACCAGGGTGGCAGGAGAGAGGAGGTTACTGAGATAAAGTGCAACAGAGTGGAAAAGACAAAGGCGAAGTTACCAGGCACGGAACTGAGACCTGAGACTGAGACCCACGCAGAAGGGGAACGCTGAGGGGGGGGGCTTAGTAGTGCAGAAGATCAGGGCTTGAACTTCAACCTCACCCTTTAAACCTCAACACTGTCTCAAATATTAATACAAAATAAACAGTGGCCCAAATTTGGCAAGCAAAACTATTCAAACAGACCATTGTGAAGGACGGCATAACATACTTAACAAAGCTGCCTTTTATGAAGGAAATTGTTTTGATGTTCTCTAAACAGCTGGTGGATTATTTTGCTTTGCAAACACTTTGATTACAGTTTATGTCTGTTACAGCCAGAGATTTGTGCCAGCTCTTCATCACCTGTCAGACTGTCAGCTGTTCGGGGTCTTGATGACTACGATCAGGTGGGAGTTAAAATGACTTATAAATACGGGGTATGTATTAACTGTTAGCGAGCGTAACTGCATGGATTTAGATGTATTGCCGCACATGGCGACATAAAGATATAGGCCTATAGCAAGATAATGATATGGACAGCACGCTAAGTCTCCATGGAGACATTATTATGGTCACAGCAATGTCATTGAGACTGATCAAGGCTGCAACTGTTGCAGAAAGGGACCAAACTCCTACTGAAGTCCTGTATGTCCATCTAGAGAAACTATATTTTACATAAATCTGTGCCTAGACAGCTCTTTAGTGTCCTTAGTATCCGACAATGTTGAAAAACACATTGTTGGAACTAGTTCTGTTCTATCATGCTTTGTTTTCTATTTTATTTTTATTTAACCAAGCTAGTCATTAAGAATAAATTCTCATTTCCGATGGCATCCTGGCCTCTTGCGAGAGAGTAGGGCCTATATAAGGGTGGGCGGCTGTGGCACAGTGGTAGAGCGGTTGCCTGCCAATCGGAAGGTTGGTGGTTCGATCCCTTGCCCTGTAGTCCCATGTCGAAGTGTCCTTGGGCAAGACACTGAACCCTGAGTTGCCCCTGGTGCTGCGCATCGGAGTGTGAATGTGTGTGAGTGTTTATCTGATGAGCAGGTGGCACCTTGTACGGCGGCCTCGGCCATAGTGAATGAATGTGTGTGAAGGGTGAATGTTTCCTGTATGATGTAAAATAGCGCTTTGAGCAGTTGTTAAGACTGGAAAAGCACTATATAAATACAGCACATTTATATAAGAAATGCCAAATCTAAGCCGACAGCAGCACACAGCCAACATTTCCAACACATCTACTACTTACTGTACATACAATCGTAACAAGCATTACATGCGACAACGAACATTACATAAATGACATGTGTAGCACATACACAAGTATCAGACAACACAACAGAATAGCATACACAAGCAGCAAGACAAAGGGGAAAAGCAAATATTAGACAGGCTCCCCTGTGAAAGAGGGCAAAGCAAAATGTGAAGTAACTCAGTTTGTAGCAAAGAGCACCAATCCTGATGCCAATGACAATGAATGGGCTGTCAATTTAAAGGACGGTGGAGTAGAGTAAAGGAGTAGAGTTTGAGTACTTTCAAATTTAACTGCCGTCAAAAAGAGGAAAGTATCTGCTTCTCCTCTTACTTCCTGCTTCGCCAACTGTCTCTGCCCTGAAATTACTGAAGTATTTTCTTTTCAGGAGTGTTGAAAAAACACAATGACACCCAACTCAGCAGAGTTGCTGACATACTTTTCTTTACCGTTTGCTGTATATTGGAGCTAAAGCACATTCAAATTTGATCTTGTGTGCACCAAAAGGGGGTCTACAGCATCTGTACTTTCAGGAACTTGACTATGGAGGAAATCTCACTGGAATAAATGAGTCTCTAAAAAATGATGTTGACTATGCATAAGTCACAACATACATCAGCCTTAGTACATGGATTGTTTGTCCACTATATATTGAATTTGTGCCGTTTTAAAGGTGCTACAAATCAAGGCTGCATAACCTTCTGAAAGATGGTGATTAAATAAAAACACATGCTGACCGGGGGCTGACACTGGCAGTAGAATTGAACACAGACAGTGTAGTATGGCAGTTTGTGGTATCCTCTTCCATACTGTCCCAAAAGACAAAACAATTTCTCCTTTTTGACTACACAAACATATCATTTAGAGCAGGTCCATACAGCCACATTAATAGATTTACGTGTAACTATAAACAATAACTCACTTTGAATTATATAGTGATCCCACTATAAAACGACACAATTTACAACACAATTAAAGTAAAGAAACATTCATTTTAGGCAGTAACTAAGTGATAAAAATGGTGTAAGGGCCTATATATAAATTTATAGTCATCTGAAATTTAAATAGCAAAATGGATTTACTTTCCATGCCACAAAGTAAGTTAGTTATATTTTCTTGCAACGCTGCTGCTCCTCCTCCACATGCTGAGAGGTAATTATACTGAGCATATGCATAGCAGGTGTCATTACTGTAGTGGCTTGTATAAAACTTTTTCAGAGTGGGTTCATCTCGAATTTATTGTTTCGAATCCATTCTTTACCCAAAATCCATAGTTTAAATATGACAGATCAAGGAGTCATTTTTATTCAAAACAAATGGCTTGAATGGATTCAGCACCCCCAAACACCCCTAGTTAGACATCTCAAAAGCTAATATTGGTAAAAGAAAATACATACATTATATAGGGACGGCTGTGGCTCTGTGGTGCCAATTGGAAGGTTGGTGGTTCTAATCCCTGGCCCTGTAGTCCCATGTCGAAGTGTCCTTGGGCAAGACACTGAACCCCGAGTTGCCCCCGGTGCTGCGCCATCGGAGTGTGAATGTGTGTGAGTGTTTATCTGATGAGCAGATGGCACCTTGTGCGGCAGCCTCGGCCACAGTGTTTGAACGTGTGTGAATGGTGAACGGTCCCTGTATGACGTAAAATGTGCTTTGAGTAGTTGTTAAGACTAGAAAAGCGCTATAGAAATAAAGCACATTTACATGTTTTCACTATTTTTAACCAGGCCCTCTGGGCACCCCAACTTTGATTGGCTGCTCAAACATTTCCCCAGGGATTTGGCTGTGGATAAATTGGGAGGTGTTACCAGACACCTATAGAAACACATGGTTAAAAAAAAATATATATATATGGGTACGATTTCTTTTTTTGCATATTGGCAAAAAAATGCCTCACAATTCCTGACTACAGAACTAAAAAAAAGAAAACATTTCCCCCTATGCTGTGTGTACTGTATACATCAGCAAAAACATGTTTATCTTTTAATATCAGGAGAGTGCTTGTTGAAGTCCATTTAATTAGGAACAGGTTGCAGCAAGAAACATTTCACAGCAGCATGGTCGCCCAGCGGGCGTGGCTGAGGCGGACGTCTGACTGCTGTCGATGGGAGAAGCAGCACTGACCTTTTAGTTACTCAGTGGGGGGGGAAGAATTGTTAAAGTTCCCATGGATCGCTGCTCACTGCAGCTGGTAAAAAAGACCACATGTTCTTTACTGATCTAATAGTGTGTGTTTTTAGCCTTGCTTGCTGCTTTAAGGATGGAATGTTGTTCAATCAGTCCACCGCTTTGGTCTAAATATCTCAACAACCATCAGATGGGTTGCCATGGCATTTTGAACAGGTATCTGTCGTTCCCAGAGGATGAATCCAATTGACTTAAGTGATTCCCTGGCTATTCCACCAGAGCCACTATCAGGCAAAAGTTCTACATATCCTGTGACATATCTGAAACATCTACTGGACAGATTGGTACTAAATGTGGTACAGACTTTCAAGGTTCTGAGAGGATAGATACGGCTTGCTTTGTTCTCGCATTGCCAGACCTTCCTCCACAGGAGGGTCCACACAGCGTTCCGGTATGGGCGAAAAACATGCTCTGGTTTATTGGCATTTCTTTAAACCAATCATAATTGTCTTTGGTGATGCCAAGTGCCATACAGAGCAACGGCGCCTCTGCAAACTAGCCTCGGGAAGGAACTTGTTTTGGTGGAATGTGTACATTCAAAAGTTGTTTTAGTCGTGCGGCAGAAAACTTATGGACAGGTAGTCTAGCTAGCTGTCTGGATTTCCCCTGCAGAGATCTGAGAAAAGGTTAACCATAGTTTTTCTGTAGAATTTCCCTCGGTAACGGAGCAATCCCTGAAGTGGAAAGTCGTGGCTATAAACTAGTGCTCCCCTGAATTTTCTTGGCTTTGCAATGTCATCACTACAAGGTTAAAGTGAGCAGAAATATCCTATTCCAAATTATGCATGCCTGCTTAATTTAAAGAACAAAAACAGCACTGTATGATGTAGGAGATTACCCAAACCTGCTAAATCTGTATAATGAATTATCACTGTTTACAGGAATGCACTGGATACATATGCAAACAAAGCATCTTCAGCAGACAAGAGAAGGAGCAGAACGCGCCTCTGAATGTCTGCAGATTGTATTCATGGTGGGTATAAGATGGAATTCCTGGATATGTTGCCATTTTTGCTGTGCTACCATCTGGAACTAAATGATTACCGGCTGCATCCTCTGCCCAGACACAGTCATAAGATAAGAGAGCTTGAGGAAAGAAGTAGAGGAAAAACACACCAAGGTTTATTCAACATATCCGCAGTCAGGTAATCCGACTGGCAATGGAATAAGAAGATTAGCAATACATACTGATGAGTGTGAACTCACATGAAATATCGCTGAGGTGTCTGTGCAGAGTTTAGCTGTGAAGATGGACAGGCTCCAGATCAGGGAATTAATACGTCTGGATGGAAAGGTGGCATGGAGTTGGCTTTTTCAAGTGTTCTAACCCCTTATTCACCTTGACGTGTGTAAGCGATTCATAAAGTTGTATTTGAGAAACATGCATCAATAAAATACTTGTGTTCCAGAGAAAAATCTTTGCAGCTGCATCTTGATTGTTGCAAGACTTTATGTTTACCAAAGACCCCCCCCCCTGTTTTCTGGTGCATCGCAGATGCGTCTGCACCCAAACAGCCTGGGATGTAATGGGCCTCAATTAGTGCTAATGAAACCCGGTAGTCGGTGCTCCTTTCCTGGATCTTTAATTACAAAATTCATGCAGATGTAATGTTTGGAGATCACTTCAAAGTGAGAACAATGACAGACAAAACAAGACAAGGCATAATAATTTGATAAGCGAGAATGCAAACAATATTTAGCACATTCTTAAACAGGCACCTTTGAGGGTGCAGTTATGTGTGAGATGTGAGAAGGAAGACAATGAGGCTGCAGGGTGCTGAAAAAAAAAAGTAAAAATTCAAGCTGATTCACAGACAGGAAATAATCTGTAAATCACTGTTATAATTCATGCATATTTATAGAATCCTCATAAACCGTAAAAAATCCTGAGCCTGTAGAGCCAGTATTGTACATCTTCTGCTTTATACGTTAATGAACATGGGTACTCTAAGCAGCCAGAACCCCTTCGCCAAGCCTGAAGGCCTTGTCATTTACTTGTTCTTCACAAAGCCCCTTAGATGGATGAGAGGCATGCCGGCCTATATGGAAATGACTGGATAAACAAACCTATCTCTTCCTGTTTGCTAAGCAAAAGGAAGGGCTCATCTACAGCTAACAAAGCTCCCTCTATTAGAAAATGACCCGAGGCCGAGCAAAATAAAAGACGTTCAGAGCAGATTTGAAGTCTCATAGCCTATTTCTTCACAGCAACATTCTTGAAACGTAGGCACGGTGGAAATGGTCTTATTTCTGAACAGTATTGTAAGAAAAGCCATTACAGCGGAGCAACAACAAGGAGGCTGATGAAGTGGAACCGTAGCTCATTACCCCCTGATACAGTGGTTACCACGGCAACAAGTAGAAAGCCTCCTCCAAAATTAATGCACAATTAATCAGTAATAATAACAATTGTCTGTATATTTTGCATAGGAGTGCTGCAAGCGTTTAAACTATAGTGTAAAAAGCTGGGGGACTCTTTCATCAGAATTAAATCCAGTCTTGTGCACGTCGCTGGTCTCTGAGGATCCTAGAGCAAGTACAGCTTGTAATGACCACCGGCCTTTGTGCTATTGACCTTGCTGTGTGGGATGCATGGACTGCCAAGTGTTTTGTTTTGTTTTTTTACTTACTGTGCATTTGCAAATCCAAGGCAATTTGTTTCATTGCCCTAAGGACATAGAGAAGGGTCAAGTCATTTTCTAACTTCGCCACCTCTCCAGGAGAACCCAGCGAACATGATCCAAGTTTATTCCAGCAATGTCACTTTCGCAGTTTCATACCTCATACCTGTAAGATGCTCAGTATGGACCCAGTCCCTCCCTTAATAATAGCACTTATAACATGATGAATTAGTCATGTTTTCATCATCCAGATGTGCACACGGGTCACTCACACAGTCTTTCTTTTTATAACCTCTGAGTTAGAGCTTTAAGCTCACACTCACAGCTAAGTTGATCATTTCAATGGTTAACTCTATTTCAGCCGTAGAGGGACCAGTCAGTGTTCTCTGTTGTGTTCAGTGAAAGCAGCTATGGTCAAATAATTCATATTAGGTATTGAAGAAGACTTCAAAGTACCGATTGAGACCATGAACTCATTATGAAAATGTTTACTGAGGTAAACAAAATCGTCGACCTGCAACTTTGTTTTTTTCTGGGTTGAAATTTCAACATTGTGTTGTTCTTTTTCTACCCTTTTCTAGATGTTTTTGTCAATTTCATTCAAATTTTTTGTCACTTGTTTGATGTTTTTTTAAATTATGTTTCAGTCAACGTTTTAAACAATTCTTTTGTCACTTTTTCCGATTCTTTTAGTCACTTTTTCAGGGTTTAAAAAAATAATGTTTGTGTTGATTTTTTGTCCTGTTTTTTTTTTCTTTTTAAGATTTCTCACTTTTTTTCAAAGTTTTTTTTTTCATACTTCTGATGTAGAAAGTGTTTTGTAAACGGGTCAACATTGACCCGAGGACAACAGGAGGGTTAAGGCGCATTGGCTTCGCTTCTCAGGCCCAGAAGGTTTTCCATTATTATGAGACAGTCTATGTTTTATACCTTGTGCCCCTGGGCCCAAATGGACAACACAATCTGTGCAGGATTAAGATGAAAACCTGCACATGCTGCTTGTTGCCATTTCATGAGCTCTTGTAAGCAAGCAGTAAAGTGATGGAGTCGGAAAAGAGGACTTGCATTGTTTCAGAGCCTTATCTAATACCATGCTGGGGAGAGGCAAGCAGCATAATGCTTTAACAGAGAGGATACTGGCAGTACAAAGAGTTGGGGAAGTAGGCCAAGACATCCCAAATGCAATATCTGGAATGCTGGAGCAGATGACAGGACATTCAAAATTTAAATTGATTTGTTAAAAAGAACCACATCACACACAAAAACAAAACTGTCTTCCAGACATATGTTCCCACTTAATGACTAAGCAACGTAAAGTGACTTTATTTATATACTACATAATGGTAATGACACATTCACATCCTTTAATCCTTTGTACAGTTTAACAAAAATCTGAGACAACCAAATTCCCCTCACTGTGAACTCATCCCTCATCGGCTTGTTTCCGTTCTTGGCATAAAGCTGTTCTGAGATGTTGAATTAACATTAGAGAGAATCAGATTGGCTCATCTGTCTTCAAGTGTACTGAGAAGGTTAAGTTTGAATCTAGAAACCTCCATGCAAAACCCACATCTTTTTTGCTCTGAATCTCTGATTTGAATTTCTCAGGCCTTTGTCATGTTTAAAAAAATTGCTACTTATCTAATTTTGTCTTATTTAACCCAATTCCTGGGTAGTAGTGTTCACAAAGCGAAAGTCATTTTTCCCATAGTGTTTAGGAGACAACAGCAGCATGAGCATCCTCAAAGTGTTCCTGTAGGGCCCATGTGTTTCTACGCCCACTGAAGCCAGGTTGCTGTCAGGAATCAGATCCAGGCCAGCTGTAGTCCCTCTCCTCTTCCCATCGCCTCATGGGTTTAGCAGAGCGGCAGCGCCAATGCCCATCAGCGCCGAACATCAGTCGGTTCATGCCACAGATTCACACATCATCTCCACTGCAGAGGGCTGGCCGTCTGTGTGTGTGTGAGACTGTCTGTGTGCATAAAATTAACTAACCGAGACAATTAGACATTTCAAGAATATCATCTGTTTGTATGAAAGGCCCAACACAAACAAACCTGCTAAAGATTTGCCACCTGATTAATGCGGAGGAGATGCAGATATCATTTTTGAAGTGAGAAGGCAATTTCATCTGTGAACTCCTGATATAAGGTTATCATAAGGTTGCTGGACCATTAAGATCCACTTTTTTCCTCAGTTGGTTCTCTATACATACAAAGACATCGTTTCCATCACACAGTTTGTACAGTTCATGTAAAAGGACAGCTGTTTTTGAATTAGGGAAATCGCAGACTGACACCGACAGCAGCTGCCCACAAAATGGCATGAACAGATTT
>NC_045740.1:487770-509643 GCF_008692095.1 Etheostoma spectabile | reverse complement strand
CAAAAACATTTGGAGAAAACCATGGCCTGGAGTAGAGGAAATGCTGTGAATTTTTTGACAGACCTACCTTCACAATAACTTCAGATAAAAGAAAAGTCTGCAACTCATCTGTGATTCATCAACTGGAACCAGGCAAAAGGACTAGAAACCAATAAAATAGATGAAATGAATAAATAAGGAAAGGAGGGAGACACTTTAAATATTCATCCTGTCTGTTGAGTCCCTTTGCTCAACACATTTCTGCTTAGAACTGATTTGTTGCTTTCATTGGCAATCTTAAAACACATTTATTGAACGCCATCTTCGCTTTTTTCTTCTACAGCAACAGCGACTGAAAAAAACCAACAGCATTTTTATTTAATTCACCCTTAAACACATTTTGGAAACATATACCTTGGTGTTTTTCATGATATTTACCTTGACCTTTAAGTCTGATGTTTCCTGAAAGAGAGCCTGAGATAGAAAGAGAGAGAGAGAGCAAGAGAGAGAGAGAGAGACATTTTGAGGTGTTGCAGTGTGCACAGAGTTGTTGGTAACATACAACACAGGGACACTGTACAAAACAAATTAAACTAAATCTCTCTTAATCACAGTGTATTTAAGTACACCACCCCCAGACTGTCACTGGGGTAACATTAGCCCATTCTGATGTAGCATTTTCAAATTAAAGGCTTTGAAAATGACCAATTAAAGCTATATTATAACTATTTTTCAGGCTGCTAATTAAAGCTGTATTACAACTCTTTTTCAGGCTAATCCAAAAAAGAAACATCCTGTTCAGCCAGACTCATTTCATCACAGGTTGATAGTACAGCATCCCCACACTGTCATCTGGGTAATTTCGGACCATTCTGATGAAGGAGTTTAAAATTAAAGGCTCTGAAAATGACCAATTAAAGCTATATTTTAACTCTTTTTCAGGATGCTAATTAAATCCATGTCTTAACTCTTTTTCAGGCTGCTTTCAAAACAAAACCTCCTGTTTAGCCAAGACTTGTTTGACCTCAGAATGATATTACACCATACCCAGATTGTAGGACTTTAAAAGTAAAGGGTTTGAAAATGACCAAATAAAGGTGTATTTTAAATACTTTTCAGGCTGATAATTAAAGCTGTATATTTTTTTATATTTTTATAAATATTATAAATATTTTTTTTTCCTAACATTCCTTCAGAATGAAAAAGTATCTATTTATCTATCTATCTATTTGTTATATTTTTCCTCCAACCATCCAGTAGCACCCTGGCCACAGGGAGTCCAGCCAAATTGGATGAAACCACTTGCCCCCCCCCGAGTATTCAGTCACTGCGGTCTACTCCGAGACCACGGCTAGCAGCCTAGTAAACTCCAGTAGTGAGCTATCAGCTCTGGTCACATTTGGGAACTATCAAGAGCCTCTATCGGCCTGTTTGCTGGACACAGGTGCTCCGCCCTTCAAGGAGAGACCCCAGCTAATTTCTGATTCAACTTTCTTCCTGAAGAATCCAGCTCTCTACTCTGTAAAGTAGAACAATACTTCCAAAACTTGCGGTAAAAGTGGATCAAAACTTTCATCAGCAGCAATGGACATTTTGTTTGGCTCAAAGCTGCACTCTGCCAGGACTCCACCCCCACCTAAGTGTGAAGGAGCTTCTGATCCCTCGGACAGCACATGTCCGGCCCAAAAACAAGGTCTGTATCCACCAGAACTGTCAGACTACTCAAAGGACGACCCGTTCTTACTCCGAACGCGTAAAATACGAACGTTTGGATAGTGGCTGTCAGCGTCTAATGCGACAAAAAAAAGCACCCTTCGGCGTGTGTGTAGAAGGTACTGGCGAGAGCAGCATCTAGACGGGGTTTAGCAAGTAGTGTGTTAAGGGTAAATTCCGCGTAGGGAGGTTGGTCGGGTGGTGGATGGGTCAAACACAGGACTTTCACCCAGGAGAGCGAAGAGTCACTGAACCGTAATGCCACTCACAAGCTTTTCCTTAACCTAACAGCGTCAAAAGGGACGCCAATAGTCCCAAACCAAGCGGGTCAAAGGGACGCCAATAGTTCAGACCAAGAACTTCAAAAGGGAAACCAATAGTCCCAAACCAAGCGGGTCAAAGGGATACCAATAGTCCCAAACCAAGCGGGTCAAAGGGACACAATAGTCCCGACCAAGCTCTTCAAAAGGGACGCCAATAGTTCAGATCAAGAGCTTCAAAAGGGAAACCAATAGTCCCAACCAATTGCGTCAAAGGGACGCCAATAGTCCCGACCAAGTGCATAAAAAAGACGGTGTCCTGGCCAAGCGTATTATGTGATGCTAAAGGAGACTTTTACCGTCAATAACTACACCAAAGGCACCTAGAATAGATTAGAATAGAATGCTGTGAGTGTGATGAG
The DNA here is from genome assembly GCF_008692095.1 of Etheostoma spectabile. Taxonomy (NCBI): domain Eukaryota; kingdom Metazoa; phylum Chordata; class Actinopteri; order Perciformes; family Percidae; genus Etheostoma; species Etheostoma spectabile. The sequence continues at coordinate 507,269 of NC_045740.1, read as the reverse complement.
GTGAGGACCCCAATGCGGAAAGAAGGAGGGAGGCAGGAGCCAAAAAGGCTTATTGCAGTCTTTAACAAAAACAATCACAAGAGACCCCCAAGTCGAGGGAAAATCCAAATCCGAAATCCACAAACAGACAGGCAGAGGAGCAGGGAAAATGCAAAAAAACAGGAGACTACACGCGGGAAAAACTCACGGGAATATCAGGGCATCAACGCAGACATGTGCACAGGCAACTGAAAATACAACAATGATCCAACAAGAAGCAGAGGAACACTGGGTTAAATACCATAGGTAATTGGTATGAGGAACGTGAGACATCAGGTGAATCACATTAGGGCGGGGCAGGGCAATCAGACAAACAAAGTAAAGCTAGCACTAGATAAGACAAACAGGAAGCCGACTTCACAATAAAACAGGAAGTAAACACACAGACGCTTACCGGGGACGGAACAGGACACAGCACACAGACTGGGAAAACACCTGAGACTTCACAGGAGGCAGAAACGGGAAACAAACCCAACAAAAACCCCAACCACAACAGTACCCCCCCCCCCAAAGACAGATTCCAGATGTCAAATAAAAAACCCAAAACGGAGAACAAACACCCAGAGAGGGCGAACCACAGACTGGAGAGAGGGGACCGAGGGCCAGGGACCTAGGACACGGGAAGCGGGGGCAAAAGGCACTAGGGACAGAAGAACATGGGAGCAAAGGCACGGGAACGAGCACTGGGACAAAAGAGGAAGAGCAGGAGCCAGAAAATAGACAAGAGAGGGGGGAGCGAGAGACGGGACCAAGGAGCACGGAACAAAGGCACAGGGAGCCAGAGAAGAAACAAGGAGCACAAGAAAGAGAAATGCAGGGGAACAAGGTAACAAACGGGAACCAAGAACACAGGAGCACTATAGACAGGACCAAGGAGTAGGGGAATTCAAGTACGGGGGACACAGCACCGAAGAAACCAAACAGGGAACAGGCAGGGAACCACAAGGAGCGAAGAGGGATCGAGGAGGAGAGGAGCAAGAGAGGGTAAGAGGGACGAGAGAGGGTGGAAGAGGAGCAGAGAGGGACTGCAAGGAGGGAGCAGAGAGGGACTGGAAGGAGGGAGCGAGAGATGCTGAGAAGGAGGGAACCAAACTGGGAGACAAGGTAAAAGAGAGGCCAGACAGGGGGCGGGAGACGAGGAGGCAAGGAGCAAAGAAATCGAGGAGACAGAAGACACACTGGGCAGACAAGACAAACGGGACAATACGAAAGGGATAAGGAGACAGGCAGGAAATTAAAACGGAGAAAAGAAGGAGCCAAAGGCAAGAAGGGGAAGAGATACAAGAAACGAGAAAACGAGGCAAAATGCCAAGAAAAAGACTAACGAAAGAAGGACACAAGACCGGACAGAATGCAAAGATGAAGGTAATGGATGAAAAAGGAGGCGAGTCAGGAGAGGGCTCGAGGAAACAAGGAAGAGAGAACAGTCGAGGAAAGAGCACAGACAGGAGGCACAAGGAAGAAGTCCAGAAAAAGGTCGGAGACAGGTGGCAAGCGAGGACCGAGGAGAAAAGACCAAGAGGGACAAAGGGGCAGGGACACAGGGGAGAGCGAGCGGGGCACGAGAGTAGACAAAGAAGCAAGACAGACAGAGCGTAGAACCAAAGAGACCCACATAGAAGAGAAGAGCACAGAAGAGATAGACAGCAAAACGAATGAGAGAGAGACACAGACAAGACAGACCAGACAGACAGATACACACAACGGGAATGAAAAGAACGAGGGGAAAAGACACTAGACGAGAGCAAAACCGAGAGGAGAAACAGAGAGACACACCAACAGAAGAGAGGAGAGAGAGAGAGCAGGACACAGAGAACAATCAGACGACACGGAAAGCAAGAGACAGAGCGATGGAGACAAGAGGAACGGGAGGAGAGGAACAGAGAAGGAGCAGAGAGCGACCAAGGGCAGAAAGCGCAGCACGGAGAGAAGGCGAAAAACTCCAGACCGAAATGGACTGGAAAAACGGAAGAACCGGAGAGCACCCATACAAACAAGCAGAAAAAGGGACAAAAACCCAGAGAGCCGAAGACACAAAAGAAGAGGGACGCCCACAAAACAACAGAAAAAACAAAGCAAAGGACAGAGCAAGAGGGACACACCGACAGACTGGACGAACAGAGAGGAAGGCAAAGCGACCGAGATAGCGACAGAAGAGAGCGAGACAGGCGAGGGACAGCGAAAGAGTTGTGTGGAGACAAAGACATTGAGAGTAAGAAGCAATGGGGGAGACAAAGAGGAGACAAAGCGAGGGGATACTAACACAGAAACGGTAGGAGAAAACAGAAATAACCAGAAGGGAGAGAGGTACAGAGATACAGAAATATGGGTTACTCACAACACAGTACCAAAAGGACAAAGGAAAGGGCCTAGGAGTCTAAGGGAAGGTACGAGCGGTATACACAAAAACCCCACAGGGGGCGCACTAGGGCACGAGTAAGCCCACGGGGGGCGCACAGACACAGAGAAGCACGGGGCGCACTAGGGACACGAGAAGCCCCCGGGGGGGGTCACGGAAGAGCTCGCGAGGAGCTCACGGAAGAGCTCGCGGAGGTGCTCACAGAAGAGCCCGCGGAGGGGCTCACAAAGCCCGCGGAGGGGCTCACGCAATAGCCCGCGGAGGGGCTCACGAAGAGCCCGCGGAGGGGCTCACGGAAGAGCCCGCGGAGGGCGTCACGGAAGACCCCAGGGAAACGGGACAGGCGAGACGGAAAGCAGGCAATGGACGCGACGGAACGGACACACGGAACAGAGGTGTCGGGTTCAGGGCATTTTGTTAGATGGGACGGACGGAGACGGCGAGACTACAACGGATCAGGTGTGGGAACGAATGTGGGGGTGGACGCGGGACAGGAAGAACGACGGAACAGGAACGTGACAGGGACAGAGACAGTGACCGGACGGGACAAAGACTGGAACAGAGGACAAACAGGGACTGAGACAAGCATGGGACAGACGTAGGCACAGGGACAAGCCTGGGATACGACAGGTACAGAGACGGGGACAGGAACAGACACAAACGGGACAAAGACAGAGACAGGCACAGACATAAACCAGGAGACTAGGACAGGAGAAGCAAAGACATGGGGGCTGGGGTTTCCTGAGGACCTGGGACCTGGGCCGGACCTGAGGAAGCCCGGGCTGAGTCCCGGGGGGACGCCTGGAACCGGTGCCAGGGGACCCCGGAGCCACGTGCCTAAGAGGGCAGAGGCCCAGACAACCGGCTGGCGGTCGGGGCACTGACCTCCGACTGAGGGCCAGAACTGTTTGCTCGGCCGGGGGCAGGACCACTGAGTGCCACCGGGTGTCAGAAATGCGGGCCTCGGATCAGAGTCGGGAGTTCTGGTCAGGGGGTCTTGTTAGGGAGCAGGTCGGCCTGGTCTGGGTCAGTGGGGCCAATCGACTGGTCTGGGTCAGGGAGCCAGTCAGCTGGTCTGGGTGCTGGGAAACTGGTTGGCTGGTCTGGATCTAGGGGACCGGTTGGCTGGTCAGGGTTTAGGGGGCCATCGGCCGGTCAGGATCTGGTGTCTAAGGGCCGGTCGGCGGTGAGGTCTAGGGGGCCAGGCAGCCGGTCCGGGTCAAGGGGGCCGGTAGGCTTCCGGGTCAGGTCCGTCGGCGGTCTGGTCAGGGGGCCATGCCGGTCTGGTCATGGGGGCCAGTCGGCCGGTCTGGTCTAGGGAGCCAGTCGGTTCCGGTCTGGGTCGCGTTCGGCCGTCTGGTCAGGGGGCCGGTCGTGCCGGTCCTGGGTCAGGGGGGCGTCGGCCGCCGATCTGTGTCAGGGGCCGGTCGCGGCCGGTCTGGGTCCGTCTGGCGTCTGGGTCAGGGGGGCCTCGGCCGTCGGTCGGGTGGCCGGTCGCTTTCCTGGGTCAGGTGGTGCCGGTACCGCTAGGGTCCGGAGGCGGAATCCAGCGGACTGTTCAGTGCACCTCCGGGCATCGTCTCAAGATGCCGGCTGGGGTTCCGCTCTCGTCGGCGGGAGCCGGGGCTGGGGGTCCGCCTCGTAGCGGGCCGGCGGCTGGGTGTCCGCCTCATCGGCGGAGGAGCCGGCGGCTGGGGTTCCCTCACTCTCGCGAGAGGCCGGCGGCTGGGGTGTCCGCCTCTTCGGCGGTATTGGCGGCTCCGGGGACTGGTCACACGAGTTTCCAGAGTGGGGGGGCTAGAAATGGCGAAGGGGGCCCTTACGTCCACCTCCACGTCTGCGGCCACCCGGTTCCCGGAAAAGATGGCCAGTGGGTTCCCTCAAAGGACCGTCCTTCCATCTCCTCCTTGCGTTTGAGCCAGCCATCGGAATGCTCAAACGAGAGCTGCACTGCCTGGGCTCCTCTCCAAGGGGTCTTGGCACGGCCAGGGGTAGCTGGGGCTGGGTCAGGAACCTGCTCCAACCCGCAACGGTGTTGGGCTCCTGGATGTGACCGGGCAGGGGAGCGTGTCATTGGACGCCGTGTGTAAAAAACGTCCAGTTCTTATTCTGACTGCCTCCAGACGAGAACAAAGTGACTCAACCCACGGCCTCTCCTTTAACCACCCTTGCTGTGAGGTGAGTCTCTCCAGAATGGGAGGGCCGCTGACTAGGACTTGGACCAACCAGTTTGGCAACCGTCTGGTCAAACTCTGCCACTTTAGCCTCAACAGGCGCCTCTCTGCTGGTCCATTTTATGGTTGGATCATTCTGTATGGGGTATGAGGTGAGGACCCAAATGCGGAGAAAGGAGAGAGAGGAGCAGGCAAACAGGCTTTATTGCAGTCTTTAACAAAAAACAACCACAAGACACCAAGGTCGAGGGAAATCCAAAACCGAATCCACAAACAGACAGGCAGAGGAGCAGGAAAATGCAAAAAAACAGAGACTACACGGGGAAAAACTCACGGGAAGATCAGGAGGCATCAACGCAGACATGTGGCACAGGCATACTGAAAATACAACAATGATCCAACAAGAAGCGAGGAAACACTGGGGTTAAATACAAGAGGTAATTAGGTAATGAGACAGGTGAGACATCAGTGAATCACATTATGGGCGGGGCAGGGCAATCAGACAAACAAAGTAAAGCTAGACTAATAAACAAGACAGGAAGCCGACTTCACAATAAAACGGAAGTGAAACACACAGACGCTTACCGGGGGAAGAACAGACACAGCACACAGGACCTGGGAAAACACTGAGACATTCACAGGAGGAGCAACACGGGAAAACACCCAACAAAAACCCCAAACCACAAAGAATGCCTTTATTGTCATTATACAGAAGTTCAGTACCTGTGCAACGAGATTGAAGCAACCCCTTTACAGTGTTGACACGAATAATAAAATGTAAAATATAAGAATATAAAATGTAAAAATATAAAGTATAGGCAGTGCAGAGAAAAAAGAGAGGGGGGGGAGGGAACTGGTGCACAGCCCTGAGTCCTGAGAGCAACTTTATACATTTATAAAATAACTTTGAATACACATTATGTGAAAAGTAGATAAGTCTTAACAAATAAATAAATGTTGCACTGTATGAAATTGCACAGATTCCAGTGTCCTTTTAGGTATTATATAACAGTGTTGCACAGTAAGAGAGAAGAAGATAGTCCGGGGGCCGGGGGTGGGCTGTGGAGTAGAGTCAGTACGATGTGTGAGTTCAGGGTGGTTATGGCCTTTGGGAAGAAACTGTTCTTGAGTCTGTAAGTCCATGCTCTGATGCACCTGTAGCGCCTTCCTGAGGGCAACAGGTCAAACAGATCAGAGCCGGGTTGGGAGCTGTCCTTGGTGATGTTCTGCTCTGATGAGGCAGCGGGGGGTGTAGATGTCCATCAGAGAGGGGAGAGGGCAGCCAGTGATCTTTTGTGCTGACCTTCCGACCCTCTGCAGCCTCTCCTTGTCTGCCACGGTGCAGCTGCCGTACCAGACTGGGATACAGTAGGTCAACAGGCTCTCGATGGAGGATGGAGGTAGAAGGTCAGCAGCAGGTTGGAGTCCAGGTCGTACTTCCTGAAGTAGTCGCTGCTGGGCCTTCTTGATGACCGCTGTGATGTTGGCTGTCCAGGAGATGTCAGCGAATATGAGGACGCCGAGAAACCTGACCAAGCGTCCGTATTTTACAAGATGGGAGTGAGAATGTGTCGGAAAGGGACCAGACACTGGGTCCCTATCAGCAGAACCAGACCAGGAACAGGGAACTAGAGGAGCCCAGAGTGCTACTTTAAACCAACCCGTCTCGCGTTTCACAAACCCCTCCCCAACGTCTTTGGAAGATCCTGTCCACAAGGGCAACGCCCACGGTACAGATAACTCAGCAGATGCTAAAGGGGGTGTGAGCACCCAAGCCCTGCTGGACTGTGTCTCCAGGATGAGACAGACACATTCTAACACTGCAGAAGTCTTTAGAGCGTAGTACACCAGGTCTAGCGTAGTATGCAGTGTAAGCATCCCCAGCTAGCTGCCAGATACGTCGCCCATCACAAAACCTGTTTTGGTCGATATCACACCCCGGACGATGACTCTTGTGCATCCTGTTCACATCTGTGTGAGTGATACAAACCTTGGACACCACTTACTGACTGCCACCGTGAACACAGTCAGGCTCAGGTTGATACCCTGAAGCCACTTGATCCTGCAGGGACCTTCTCAACACTCCAGGGAAAGGGGATCACACTCTCATGGCCCCACCTCCAGGTAAACTGGATCAGCCCAGTTACCAGAAGTGAGCGATGGAACCAGCACTTCCTCATTGTCACATTGTCTTCCTCTCCCGATGTGGGTTGAATGCCTCTCAGCACCCAACTACACAGCCATGACAACTGCGGTTCTGCTCCTGAACCACACGTTCAGCCAGACCGACTCAACAGGCGGTCCTCACGCCCAGGAAAAGGATGCAAACCAGTCTGGGCTTGAATATAACCTTTCTTTTGTTCCTTCAAAGATACCATGTAAATGAATCAAATTAATTAAGATCTGTATTTTAAGGGGAACCACCTATTAAACTGTTTCACAGCTCAGTTAATGGTCCCTTATTCCAGGTTGGTGCCTCGTTTAGATTTTTTTTCAGCTTGGTAAAGTTATGAATACACAAATTCCTAACATTATTAATATTGATAAACAATCTTTGAGAATTTGCTAATAAAATGATCTGTACCCATACCATTTCCTGACAATGGGTTTATTGGGGCGTTTCTCCATGTTATGGCAAATTGGCACGCACATCTAATTTTAGCTCAAATACAATTCATCAACACTCTCAGGTTTGTAAGAAGTAACTTGACTGTCATTTAATTTCATGAATATCAGATAGGATCTTCTTACTTTCCTCTACTTGTATTGTGCAGGAACAAATATAAGAGAAAAGTAAGAAAACATTCATGCATGGAGCTTATTGTTGCTTTGAGCGTGCACAAATCAATTCCTGTCACGTTTCATGTTTTGTGTCTTCTACTTTATTTTGAAAGTTCACTGATCTCCCTTGCGTTGTCTTGTAGATTTTCCCACCTGTGTGATTACCTGTCCCCACCCTAATGTTTTGCACCCGTGTCTCACTGTCTCCCCTATCCTATTTAAGTTTTTAAGTCTTTAGGTATTTAAGTCTCCCCCTTGCCCCATTGTGAGATCGTCTGATGAAGTTTGACATGAAGGTTATTTCACTTGTCATTCAATACTGTCTCAATCCACAGGTGTAGGATTAGGCTATGTTTAAAGCACAGCATCAGGAGTATGCCAGCCTGCATTTCCCTGCATACAGACTACTGTGTGAGCAAGTATGTTGTGCAAGCTCAGGGATAGTGAAAGACAGTCAGGATGTTGCAAAGCAGAGATATAAGAAGGCACACAGGTTTGTAACCCGAGGTGAGCGATTGTTTCTGTTGAATTATTGATGTTTCTCTGCTTTTAAGAGGCAGGCTGTCCTGACAAAGTAGTTATTCGTTAGACACGAATATCCCTCAAATACTGTATGCATGGTATGCACAGAGATGTGCATGCTGTATCCTCAGAGTCAGTGTGTCTAATAGGTTGACAGGTAATCCTGTGGTTTCTAATGCTGCTCAAGTCATTCAGCGGGAAAAGACTGTATCTCAGGGCTTTTTCCACACTGCTTCTTACAGGCGAACAACTGTAGGCTAACCTTTGTAGCTAGTTGTGTCTAGCTAGTGGCATGACATGATTACATCTCCTTGGTTGTCTAAATACATCCGTTACTAATTAATACATGCAAAGATTCATATATTCTTTCAGACATCTCTCATTTTGAGCTGGCATTGGAAAGGTCATTTGTTTTTCCCACAGGGAATGTCGCCAGGCTACAGGTGTTGTCTCAGCAGGTGTATTGAATGTTTAAGACATTGCACTCATGCCTCTGTATTGTTTTTGTTTAGAGTATGTATATATTGTGTGTATATTAGTGTGTATATTTTTGTTTTGGTTGGTTTTTGTATGTGTAAGCACATTGTGAGCAACGATGCTCCAAAGAAAACTTCCTCGTATGTGTTTATACGGACCGGGTTCCACTTGAGCATTACCAGTCCACCAGCCTGCTTACGTTGGTCTGTAGCGCTTGGTTATCATAAAAAATGTATTCATTCACACTGGGCCTTTTTTTTCTTCCTGCTCACTTCAGCTCTTTTTATTCTCTGATGCACACAGATGTGCAAATACGCATTCTGTTGGAGCACGTTAGAGATTTCCAATGACCTGCCACATCACATCACTGTGAAAATCTGCTGTAGCATTTCATATCTACAAGCACAAGGCATACTGTATGCACACACGCCACAAAGAGAATCAGAAAGAGGAGTGATCAGGCGTGGTGTTTTCATGGAGAGGGTGGTGGAGCTGAGATAACCCGCTCCTCTTCTCTGGGACATCTTCATCCCACAGTTCTGCAGATAGTAAATACAGGTAAATCCATTCATTACACTCAATACAGATTAATAGAAACTAATCTGGGATAGATAATGTCAAAATAAATGACTAATTTTACCAAATTATCTATTCTAAAATTAAGCTACGATGAACATCTCTCAGTATCTCAAACACTAACCTGATGAAAGGTGCCAGCCACGTGTCAACCGCAGATGGATATTACCTGCTATCATTTTCTCCTCCTAGAGTTTTCAAATCGTCGTGCTGTCGGTGGAGTTGGTCTCACGTTGGCAAATGTGTCATTTTGAAATGCAGCTCCTAAAATGAATCATCAGTGTTGACAGATTTAATCATTTTCTCAGCAAAAAAGTTGTTTGACTCACTGCATGAGGACACATTCTCACTCTCAACATCTGTTGAGCCAGATTATGTTCAACATGAAAAACCAATCCGGTCTCACTCCAGTTCGTGAAATCGTCACGTTATTTTGATTTGTTAATGTGTTTACGTGTCACGATTTTCTCGTTTATTACGTGTACATGTCACGATTTTTGAACGTGAACATTTCACAAACTGCCATGACGCTGGGCTGCTCTGGGGGACGCAACAACGGGGAATGAAACGCTACACGCGGGACGGTGACAACAACTCGCACCGGGACACGATCTGCGGTCTCTGGGAGACGCAACAACGGGGAAATAAAAACGCCACACGCCGGCAACAACAACAGGACGTTTGTTGTTAGGAAAAAAAAACAGGGAAAGGAACTGTCACACGTGGGACACGATCCCCAGTCTCTAGGGTGAAAGTCCTGTGTTGTTTGACCCATCCACCCCCCCAACCACCCTCCCTGCGAGGATTATCGGCTTTTCAATACCATGATACCCTAATCATTCTGTGATCACGAAATAGGCTTCTCATTGAACTACATTACTTTGAAAAATCATAATCAACACACGAAAATAACGACATTAACATGACTGGTATACTAATCAACAGATTAAAGAACGTGCCATGAGACTGGGCTGTGAAAAACAAGTTTCTGCTCACTGTCTGCTGTTTGCTTGTTGTGTGTTTACTTGTGTATTTGTTAGTTTTTGCTCTTATTATACTGCTGCTTCAATAAGGAAATTTCCCCGCTGTGGGATGAATAAAGTATAATCTAATCTAAATTTATAACTTCTTAGTCTCCAATTATGTACACACGGTGAGGTGCAGGTCACTGTGAATTTGAGTAAAAGTCTGTCAAAATTAAACACGTTGCACACATTTTTCTCTGTAGAACATGTTGCGTTCATCAGGGTGTTTCCAGAGGTTGTTTCCTTTTCTTTAGTCTAACAATTACACTTACCAGTCACCATGAGTGTAAGGTATGCAGAACAAGATTACGGTTCAACAGAATACAATATCATAGACTGCTCTAAATTCAATAAATACAATAAATAACAGAATATATACAACATTTTTAAATATGTGTAAACAGTTTGACTGTCCATTTTTCAATACAAAATAGCACATTTTGTACTCAACCAAAATATACTCAAATTTCCTCTTATACAGCAGAGACTCCACAAAACGTTATAAAAGTGTCTTCAAATGTAGTTCCTTGATTAATTTAAGGAGTAAATGCCTCTGAAATCCAAAATCCCTCCCATTTTTAGAGCAACTTCTCCACATCTCCCTTTCGATTTTATTAAGATATCTTCTTTATTTCTATATATTTAAAGGATGACAGTGGGGTATTCATTTCCATTAAGTTCTCTCATGCAGTACGTATACCATATGTTCTGCTATTCTCTGTTTAAGTCCCAGTATGTTTTTCTTATAGCCTAATCAAAGGCAGCCAAACATGTTTGGGGAATTAGGCGTGGTATATAAAAGAACTACTTTAAACCCAAACCTATAACACTTTCCAGATTTCTCCCCCAATATATCAGATCCACTGGACTGTGTTTTTTGAATATGCTGTGTATGTTAGCAGCCAGCTGAAGCAGCCATGGCAGTGCTGCATCTGCAGACTCAGACCCTCTTCTGGTCTTCCACTTCTTAAAAGTCCTCACAACTAGGTCAGTAGCTGTTAGCATAATGCAGTTCACCTGTGGCAGCTGTACCTGGTGCAGAGCAGATACTTTTTGAAATCCTTGAGCTCTCCCCCAGTGAAGCTCCCAGTTGCTTTAGCTTTAGAGAACATTGTATGCAGTGTTGACGATATTGGCTTACTGCAGTAGTGCATCACAATGTTACCACGGAGATTATGTTCATTCATTTTCATTATTTTTAATGACTGACTCCTTTCAGCCCACTGCATACAGACATCTATGTAGAGGAAGAGTCCTGTCTGGTTTTGGGCTGCCTTATAGCCATTTAATGGGGGAAAAGCTCATTTAACACCAGCGCATATAAAAAGATTTTTCCAGCATGTTTAGATGAGTTCTCTTTTTTCTATCACTGGTTACCACATTAGAGCATTTACTTCCTGATGAAAAAGCCCTAAATGACACCAGTTTGTGAAACCTTTTCAAAGTTTTACACCTTGGAAAGTTTTGTGAAAGGTTAGGAGTGCCATCGTTGGAGTTTAGCTGTGTTGACAGTGCAGACTGGATTTGTTCTCTCGTGTGTAACTGAGCTCTTCTCTCACCTCAGCCATCAATAACGCCCATGAAAAAGCAAAAGCAAAGGAGAGCATAAAACAATGTCATCCAGAGTGAGCCTGCCGATTTAACGGGGGATATCCACTGTATGCACAACTGCCAGAGCTGAGATTGAAACCTCTTAACTTCAGCAGCACGGATTTCAAACATTTCACATCTGGTTTTACAGTCTGAGAAAAAGATAGCTTGCCCCTCATTGAGTAGCAATTCATTTTGTATGAAAGGTTATTTCAGCACTCACTGCTTTTACATTTGAACAGGTCTGTGAAGGAAATATGCGGGAGTGAATTCAACAACATAATGCAATGGGAGTTCAACAGAGTAATGGGCTTCAATAAAAATAGTTTCTTCTGATACTAGTTTAAGCAGATTAGGCAACACATAACAATGTTGGGGGGGGGGAGGCAGAGAGGTAAGGATTGCAATTTTAAGTTGGAGTTCTGCAAGCTTTAATTTAGAGCTTAATTGGCTTTTTGTCAGATTGCAAAAAAAACACCACCTCCCAGAATGGCAACCCATCTCTCCAACTTCTAGCAGTCCAGATCTTTCTTACTGACATGTAGTTTGTATTGTACTGTATTCTTTATTTTTTTTGCTTTAGTGGATACACAGTCATCTCACTGCACCAGCCTTGAATCGAGTCAGATTTGAATGAGTTGTTGAGACTAGAAAAGCGCTTTATAAAATAAGTAATTTACATTTACCTGGCTGAACATGGGAGAAGTTATCCTTCAGGGCTTACAACCAAGGTTAATGTAGTGCCATAGTATAAAAAGTAACATCTGCGTAGGGAGGAGGTCCAAGTGGATGGATCATTAACATAGGATTTTCACACAGGACATAGCTGTTTGTGTTGAGTTTCAAATCAAAGGTCAGTTTTTTATAAAGTTATTTTAACTCAAATTACGTACACAAACATACGTGATTTAAGTTACATATATATCTTCAGTAATGACATCACCTACATACTAACATCACATACGTATGTTAACAAACCTACCCCAAACCATGATCTTTTCCTAAATCTAACTCATTAAATATGTTGCCTTACCCAACCCTGTGTTGAAAAATTATGCCAGAGAGTGCCCAGAGCATTAAAAGCGTGATGCCAAGGGGCGCTGAATAAGCCACGTGATGAGTTTGGAGTGAAAATGTGTTGAACCTGCAAGTTGGTATTTTCATAGAAGAGCATTGTTTCCTTTTTCAGTATTACATAAAATGAGTTAAAGTTGGCTGAGCACCAAAAAGAAGAGTATAGAAAAGTTTCTTAACCACATTTTCATAATTAATCAAAGTTTTCTTGATTAATACCTCTTTTTTTTCCATTCAAGTAAGTTTTTCCTTTGCTAACTTTGGACTATGCCACATTTCTATACGATGTTGATCAATTCTCTAAGTGAGCCAAACAATAGTGCAATCAGTGCTTAGCATTTAAACGAGAGAGCAAGCCTTCCACTCACTCTGCCGACAATTCTCTAGAACCGTTTCCTTGATGGTTTATACTGAATGTTGCATTTTAAAAGAAAACAGGTTTGTTATTAATAAGGCAGACATGTTCTGCACCCCGAGGAATTTGCAGGAGCATGAAAGGTACATCTACAGCTGTCTGTTCATTGCTATTGATCTATTATGAATGGGAGCTTCTACTTAGGCTGTGATTAATTCTGAGCCTATTGTGCATGATGGCTTACATATACACAGTTTTTATAATATCTTTCAAAAAGTATACCGGAAGAGCTTTTTCCACCCACATGATGTTGAATACAATTCACATTGATTTCTCAATTAGAGGAGTAGGGGAGAAAAAAGGTTTGTTTATGTTGTAATAAAACAATTACTTAAAATGGATACATTATTAATTACTGCAGTAGGAAACAGGGACGAGTTGAACTTGACTGGTCTCAAAAACATCATCTAAAATGTTATCTAAATTTTACAAAGGTCTAGTTGTGACAAAACGAAATGTCAGAAAAACTGTATCAAAATCTTAAGGTGCACTCTAAGGCTGCAGCCATTGGTTATTTCAGGAGTTGAGTATTTGTGCTTTTTTGAAGAGTAGCAAAGACACAAAAGAGTGGGTTTTTGTTAAAGAAAAATCGACATTTCTATTGTTTGAAATGCATTCAATACAAACTAAACCCTTTTAGTTCCACATTACGTTCTTTTTTAAAACATTTTCTAAAATGTACAAACATAACAAAATGACTAGTAATAATACATAAACATTGTCTTGCAGAACTAGAAGTTGCAACCTAACTACAGCTCAGACATAATTTAATTTAATTGTCTTCTTAGAAGGCTTTGTAGCATTTGTAGGAGGCAAAACGAGTGAACAGGAAGGTTGGAACAAGAGTCCATGCATTACTCCCTGAGTGCTTTTACAAAGCCAAGGTTATGACAGTTATTCATGAGAATACACCTCCTTGCAGTAAATGTCTCTCTACGTGTGTGTGTGTGTGTGTGTGTGTGTGTGTGTGTGTGTGTGTGTGTGTGTGTGTGTGTGTGTGTGTGTGTGTGTGTGTGTGTGTGTGTGTGTGTGTGTGTGTGTGTGTGTGTGTGTGTGTGTGTGTGTGTGTGTGTGTGTGTGTGTGTGTGTGTGTGTGTGTGTGTGTGTGTGTGCGTGTGTGTGTAAAAATAACTAATAACAGAAAAGTTCAGGCTTTCACAAATTGACTGCAGCATTTCATTTTCTGTGGTTATTTACTTGAGAAAAACTTTCCAGATAGAATAGGTCTAGACCACACTCTAAAAGCATTTGGTGTGACAGCTGTGGGCAACATTACACTCCCTCATTAACTAATTAATTACTCCCTATATAATAGACACTTTGCAGTTCACTCTATGGTGAGCAGTAAATTACGATTTTATTTAAGGAATAATCCCCATTTTGTGTTTTAACAAATCGTGTTAGAGATAGATAGATAGCCTTTATTATTAGACTCATGGTCCATAAAAACAGCAACAACAACAACAAAAAAGATACAGATACAAAAGACAGACACCAATTAAATAAGAGAGCTATACCAGTAATCCCATAAGGGGGACTGGTATCGCAAAGCACTGAACCTCGGGCCAATCAGATGGGAAATGAGAGAGTTACAAGAAGAATTCAGGCGACCAATTCATTTATACATCAAATTCCTCAGTAAAGCAGAGAATGTAGTAACTCCTGCTTGACAGAACAATTCAGAATGCGCAAACAATAATTCTAAGCGACCCGCAGCTTATTGAAGCTTGCCTTTTTGTACTTGACCCACAAGGGGGCAGTGTAAAAAGCTGTACAATATGCAGTATCAGAACACCAGGAGAACTTATTGTACTGAAACAGCACTTATATGAAATTTGATTGATTTTCTTGTAACTAGACTCAGGGAGCTTCACCATTCTGGTGCTTTTAGACAGGATCGCTGCCTTTGACACGGTGGATCATCCCTTGGAGTGCCTAGAAAACTGCGTTGGCATTACAGGTTTTGCCCTGAAATGGTTTTCTTCGTATCTGACAGGAGTTTTTCTGCCCACCTAGTGGATTAGTCACCGATCACATTACCTCTAACCTGTGGGGTCCCCCAAGGCTCCATTCTGGGCCCTGCACTTTTCTCACTAAATATGTTGCCCTTGGGGTCTATTTTTAAGAAACATTATATTGCTTTCCACTGTTTTGCCAATGCTGTGCAAATCTATTTGCCAATAAAAACAATTACTGAATTACTGTAAAGATTTTGCGCAGCTTGTGTTAGAGTGCTTAAAAACAACATCAAAACACGGATGGCTTTAAACTTTTTCAATTCAAATGAAAGTAAGACAGATTCTTATGTGTGGTCAGGTGATCCTCTTGGTCCCTTTGTCAAGAATCTCAGTGTCATCTTTGATAAGCAAATTAGTCTAGTGGTCAAGTCCAGCTTTTTCCAATTGAGACTGTAGGCAAAGGTGAAGGACTATCTTTCTCCTAAAGACTGAGAAAGTTATTCATGCTTTTATTAAGTCTCGGCTAAACTACTGCAACTCTTTATTACTAAATTGGCTTTTTATTACAGAATTTACTACAGAATGCAGCTGCTCACCTTTTATATAGTACATGAAAACGAGAACATAACACCTCTCTTGGCCTCTCTTCATTGTAGGGTGACCAGACGTCCCCGGTTTCCGGGGACAGTCCCCGATTTTGGCTACCTGTCCCCGGCTGGATCTGTCCCCGGAAATGTCCCCGGTTTTCACTGTGACTGAAAGACCCGAAATTGGAATGAAAGAAAGAAAAAACTGACAAAACGTAGCCGATAATCGCACACCCTACACACGCAGGCTCCAGGCAGCCAGAGCCAGCGGTGCTCAGAGAGGTTTTAGAAGCCGTGTTTTACGATGCTAAAATCACTGGTATTTACCTGGAGTCTGGGGGTTTAGCAAACGCAATTCGCGGACTTTTATGTTTTAAAATGATCTTAATCTTTAACAGAAAGGTCGACTCCTTAGAAATCCTTCCCATAATGTTGTCAGACACTTAGAATATTAATCTGAGTCTGTTAGCAGCTAAATAAGCGCTTTTATGAACGTAAATACAAGCTGGACAATTATCCTATTAACTTACATTGCAGCAATCCGTTAATACTGCATCAATGTCAAAGGAAAATATGTCCTCAGTAGTTTTTGTTGTATCTGATTCTAAGGAGCTGTTGCAGAAACAGCCTTGAGCAGTAAAGAAAAGCTGTCAGTAGTTCAGTAACATTACAACATTATGAAATATTGAGACTTTCTATCTTGAAATATTAGGGACTATAGGAACTTTCTATCTTGAAATATTAGGGACTATTAGGACTTTCTATTTTGAAATATTAAGACTTTCTATCTTGAAATATTAGGACTTTTTATCTTTAATAGTAGGACTTTTTATCTTGAAGTATAAGGATGGATTTTTTTATTTTGATATATTAGGACTTTCTATCTTGAGGTGTAGTGGAGTAGGAAGTAGCAGCAGGGGTGGGTTTTAGGATCAGACCTGGGGGGCTCAGCCCCTAATAAGAACAGCTCTAGGTCTAGTGTCCCCGTTTTAAGTTTTACAATAAAACATTACTTGTTTTGGAGGTAAATGTGCTTCTGAGCTGAAAATGTCCCCGGATTTTGTCTGAGAAATCTGGTCACCTTACTTCATTGGCTTCGTCTACGTTTCAGGATCGATTTCAAGATCGTGCTTGTCTTCTAGGCTTTAAATGGTTTGGCCCCTTTGAATCTGGCTGAACTTTTACATCGCCATACACTAGTCAGAACAATGAGGTCAACCAACCACTTGCTTTTGGATGTCCCAAAATCTAAGCTAAAAAGTAGAGGGGATTGAGTTTTTATGGTGGGTGCTCCCATCCTCTGGGATAGACTTCCTTTGTATATTCGAGAGGCACAGACTATTTATACATTTAAATCCTTGGTAAAGACACTTTTTTACTCTGGCTGTTGGCCCTTGCTGAGTGTGGGTGTCAAATGTCTTTTAATGCGTTTTGTTGTTTCATTGTATTTGTAACTATTTTTACATCACAATTTTGTACTTGTTCAACAATTTTGTATAAATACATTGCAATACTAAATTGCTGGAGTTAAGGACCTTTTTATCTACACAAGATGTTTACCAGCAACAAATTTGTAAGCACAAATGAGCCCTTGCAACAAAGCAGCAGCTCTTACAAATAGGTTTGTTGCACAAAGTTACAAGGCTCTCTTTACAAAATCTAATCACTATGTTACCAATCCCTGTTTCCTCATGTTCCTCAAACTAATTTAACCACAGGCTTGTGAAATTGCTATTTAAATACCCCTTTGAAAACACTGAGCATGATGGAGTATTAAGTGCAACGTCTTGAAGGGTATTGCAATGTTAAGTGATATTAGATGCCAGGTGACTGTTGATGCATTAGAGCCAGGTTGATTTGACTGTCATAATGGCACTGCTCATGCAGAGGCGGGGAACTGCCCTTGACAGGAAAACAATATGGATGTTTTGAGAAACGACACACAGCCTTTCCTGAGCACTTTCATCTCTCACATACTGTACTAAAAGGAAACCGTATCTTCTATTTCCAAGGCAACAAATGTGTCATTGTAATTGTTAAGTTTTCTGCAATGCTGAACAAGAGTTGAATTTTGTGCATAATTTACCTCAATAGGACGCATCATCTCACAACACCTTCTCTCTAAGGTTAAATTGTGAGAGTTGCTCAGGGAGAACAATGTCTGTCTGTGTAATTGCTTCTATGTGGGTGTTTTACTGTTGTGGGAGTGCTCAATATGCCTTGAAACTACAATATCTAGCAGGAGCATAGACTCAAGAAATATTATGTCATTTTAACAATTTTCTGTCAACTCCTAATAAAGTGTTACGACCCTTGGATGGATTCAGTGACAAGTAACACGACAATTAAGTGTGACAGAGTCAGTGTAAAAGATGGTGGAAGATGGGGCCTGGAGGTTTTGCCAAACAAATGAATTTAATTTAACAAAGCTAGGCATATGTCACCAATAGCTCTACAAACAAAACAAATACAAATACAAAATACCTAACCTGCTTCTCTAACAAAAGGAAAGGTGAATGTTACACAGGCGGTAACTACCACTAAACCTGTTTTATCTATAAATGTTTAACTAAGTGCAAAATGTACAGGGTACCTCTATGGAGCTAGTACAGTGACAGTAACCTGTTTTATTGAAAATAAAAATGTTGGCAATGAAACAAGAAATATAGGCACTGAAAAATGTTGAGCTGATATTTAACACACAAACATCCAAAAGTAATAATCTCACAATCCTATGATATTATTTCACTTTGACATTTGTTTGCATTATAATGTTTTTTTCTTGATGTCTGTGTCTTTTCAGTGACAGTTTTTTTTACACTGTAAAGATTTTTACAATGTCACTGGTTTTCAGTTTTAACAATCTGTCACTGTTTTGGGAGTAGGGAGGAAGGGCCTGAGGCCTGAGGGGAGGGACAAAGAGGGCGTGGCTACTGGCGAGAGACCGCACCTCCACACAAATCCTGTTTCACAGATGTGTTAAAACCACAGAGTTGCAATGTCTTCCTCAAATTCACCTGGAACCTCCAAATCTCAAGTTAGTCAGTTTATCTCTGTTATTTTTTTCATATAGAAGCAGATGGTTTAGTTTACCTTTACCTTTAACGTAGGCTTAAGCTGTGCTGCACTGTTCTCTTAATTTAGCACGTCAGCTAACTTGTGGCTAATTGTAGCTAAGTCTGCCACCGGAGATGTCAATCCATCGTCTATAATCTAGTATTTATAATAGCTCCTAAGGCCAGTGTTGTTGCTGGTGCCCAAGGCTTGACTCGCTTGTGTCTCTCGTTAGCTCCATCATGGATGTATTAAGAGAACGAGCTCCGCCCTCTCTACCTGCCGCTAACACTGGCACAGAACCTTAACGCCCCTCCCCCATAACTCTCCTACAATCACAAATCACACACTCACTAACAGGCAGAACGCGTTCACTGACAAACTACCTTAAGTGTGTTTTCCCAGTTTTAGGAGATGTCAGTGAAAGCGTCCTGGCTACAGTGTCTCCTGAGGTCTATGCTGATGTATAAACTTAACTGGGTTATTGGTGCATTGACAAAATGAACGCCGTTATCACTCGAAAACCGACTCGGTATTCCCCATCTGGGAAACTTTACAGCCTTTGCTACCACTGAAGCAGTTTGTTTTGAAGCAGGAAGCACCTCCACCCATTTTGAAAACATGTCAACCATGACCAGGCAACATTTCTTCCCTTGTGAAGGTGTTAACTCCACGAAATCCATCATGACGCGCTCAAATGCCCTTGTCGGTGGTGGATGTGCCACCTGTTGTGTTACAGTAACTGGTCTGCCTACATTGTTTTGTTTACATGTCATGCAAGCTTTACAAATTTGTTCTGCAAATTTTGTGAAGCCTTTTGTGAACCATGTCTGTCTCATCGGTGACAGCATCCCTCCTTTTGACACAT
>NC_045740.1:487557-487748 GCF_008692095.1 Etheostoma spectabile | reverse complement strand
TTTAAATGTTAAGGGGAAGATTAAAAAAGAGGAACTGGATCTGTGAATTCTCACAGAATCCCTATAGAATCACATCTTGCTACTCAGTCAGAATCTTATTAACCTGGAGCCTCTAACACAATAGCCAGATATGTGATGTTTTAGGCCTGTTGGCAGTCATCCATTTAAAATGTAGGCAATGGCATATAAAG
>NC_045740.1:426254-487547 GCF_008692095.1 Etheostoma spectabile | reverse complement strand
CCATGTCCACTGAAGTTTCTCAGCTTGCGCTCTAGTAACCTCTGTCTGGTCCAGGTAGCTTTGCATATAAAATGGTTGTCATTCGCAAGGCTACTAAGTAAATTTCCAAGCCTGTACTTTGTTACTTTTACATGAGTAAAGAAGTCAAATCCATACTTCTACTTTTACCAGAGTATTTTTTTTTTAACACAAGTATCTGTACTTCTACTTGCGTACGTGAAGTGAGAACTTCTTCTATCTCTGGCTAAAAACACCAGCTGTTTCAGAATGTATGAGTGTGTTACCGAGTTCTAATAAGCATTATTGAGTTAATATTGTGTTAATCTGATTTGTTGCATATGTACAGGCTCTCATTCTTTGTTTTTGTTATAGGAAATTTCAAACATTTTCTAAAACTTTGGCCACACAATGGGCCACCAAAAGATTCTAGGATCACCTCTGGGAATTGCGTTAGATTTGCATGTATTTGTTAACAAACCGAAATCTGTCGCAAAATTAAAAATTTGACCTGAAGATGCAGCTGGATGAAAAGTCTGTGGACCTCCAATGTCATTTGAATTCATTTTCTAGGCACATGCAATATATGTAGTCAATTCCAAGGCTACAGTTGAGATTTTTCAGTCCTAAACAAAGTGGTGGGCAAACTGACTGAACCCTAACATTGCCATCTCTAGCATGGCTAAAAAACACTACTCTGAAAAGTTGGTTTTGAAAGATGACGGCTAACATACAGACTAAAAAGTAGTGATATAAATAGGAACAAATGCCAGATTGTTTATTTGCATATAATAAGGAATGATGTAGAAATACTTATGTTCTGATTACAGGGTGGACATTGTTCAGATCCTCAAACCTTTTGTTTACGTTTCCCAATGATATGTTAAATCCAAATCAGTAGGGTTAATAGTTACTATCATAGAAAGAAATTAGGCTGCTACGATCACACTTTGACAAGATATATTAGGCTATATAGATATATTGTTTTCTTCACGGACAAATTCCACACAGCTGCAGTCCTTTATTGTACATAAAGTATATAAACAGCAAAACACAGCTCAAAGAGTTCTCAAGGCCAGACATGCTTATTCATAGAAAACTTTTCTCACAAATGGAACTGGCATGCCATGAACAAAGATTCGTAAAGATTCGTAAAGAAGTCTTACACTCTTTTTTCTTCAGACATCTATTCATTATAATCAGTAATATTTCATAATTCTTGTTTTTTTTTAGTTACTTTTATCCCTTCAGTCCATGGGGAAGGTGAAATGACAGAATCCACAGAATAACAAGCACGGGTTGCTCTTGAGCATATGATTTGAAAAGAAAAGAAATATGTACTCTAATATATTTTTTTTCTCTGTAGAAAATAATTGAACTTTCATGTCAAAATGACGCATTCACCATTTGAAAAAAAAATTGACACCTACTGCTAAAAAGTATCTATAGCACCAAATTAAAACAAATCATGGAATGATTTGAAGGCAAACGTACATCCATTGTGGATAAAGTGAAAATACTGTTACAGACATGACTCCTGAACAACATTTTTTCCAATACACACTGCACCATCTAATAGGAAAATACTAAAATGACACATGATACAATACTTAATGAAGTACAAACATCAGGCCGCCAAGTCAGGTGAATGCAGGACTGCAGAACACAATGCATCTGTTTCACAATCATTACATCCCCATATCTGTCTCTAAGTGTCAAAATCTCACAGTCCCAGATCTCTAGGCGGGTGCTGCTGAAAGACGTGGAACCAGCTAGGAAGTTACAAGTTTCTCGCCAATAAACTTTCTCATCACAGAGATGTGAATAGTCCAGCACCTTATTCCTTTCTGGTGAAAAGTTCATTCTGCGTAAAAGTAATTTGCATTGCATCCATGCGGGACAGACCTTATCAAAATCTGAATGCAAACGCACACAGAAGCTGCCGATGGGTTTCATCAGTGATAGAGGCTTGATTGAGGCTGATTTGAATAAATCATGTTTAATAAAAGAATTTTTCAGACAAAAGAAGTTTTCTTTTGTCTGTTTAAGCAAACAGTAGCTGAAGGTGTGGCTGTTTCACATTACAAATGTGTGGTCTTTTGACACTGGAGACAAATAGGCTTGACTAACATTCTGACAAGATAATGACATTACAAAATAACCTTCTACATTTGGCTTGCTGCTTGTTTCATATCATGCCGTTTTGATGTGCTATGTCCTCTTTTTTTTCACCATTCACTTTTTCAGTGCAAATATATAATCATCGCCTTCCTATGTAGCTTGGTTGGGCAATAGAGGTAAATTGAGATTGCATCTTCCCATTTATGTCACAGCAATGGCAAAAAAGACATAGTAACCAAGGCAACAAAATGATCCATCCATTCAGACAAAACTTATAAGAGGCAAATTGCTTTGTTGATAGGGAACCAGTAAGCTGGCTGTGTGTCATATTGTTTGATAAAGCATAACAGGTTGCATACAAAAAAAAAAAATACAAATCTTTGGTCGCTGTTGGTTTGTTTCGATGTGAAGTCCCTAAATTAAGGCTGGAAATTTTCATAAATATTGGAACATTTATGGATGAATAATACATCACCATCACTGCCCCGGGTTCAGGCCTGTTGTCTCCTGAATGCAAGATTGTCTATTTGTGGGGGCTACATTGGGCTGAAAGCCATTTGCAATGCTCAGTCAATCCGCAGAGCCCCTCATATGGTCCTAATGTGTTCATAAGCAGCCGTGGCTTACCTTCCTTAATGAGGATTAATGCAGGATCAGATTCATTGAGCTACAATTTGGGTTCTTGTCTCCGTGCAACCTCTGGAAACATTTGCTAAATGCAGGGATTGTGGAAAATAAAGTTGGATGGTGACATGGAGAGGAAGAGAAGACAGGAAGGGGTGATATGCGGGATGTTTCGTGTTTTTTGTCCCCAACACCACCTTCAAGGCAGCGTGGCAATGGTTATGTTTAGGGTTAGGGTTAGCTGCCTGGAAGGACATGTTGGGGGCAAAAAACCCATTGAGCAATATGTAGGACTGCACTGCAAAGCCCCTAAGAAATGGGAAGAAATGGAATACCAAAAAATGGGTGATTGCAGAAGAGTAAAGTTAGGTAATATTGAATACTTGGTTCTAAATTGGTACAAGTTGGTTCTATTTCTAGCATTATGTTGGAAAAATTGCTAAAAGCAGTGCCCAAGTACTTGGATTTTAAATGAATATGCAGCGTAGTGTGACATACAACATACAATAATCTAATAGTTTAACTGGTTTGAGTTCATGGTTTGATTGCTGTAACATGTTATGGGATTTCTCACCAACCTAATGATCCAATCCTTAAACAGCCAAACAATAAATATACTCTTGCATGAAACAACCTGCCAACCACATTTCTCATTAGGCCAAAATAATCCCAGCAAAAACTAGCAATGTTTTCATCTTCCTTCACAGCCATTAGTAAGACTTTTTTTCTCAGGTTTTCAACATGTTTTTCTCTCTTCCCTCTCAGCGGGGATGTCCCATATTCGTAGATAAATCTAAATATAGACTTTCACGGCTGCTGAGCAAGAGCCAGATACATTATCACAATAATAAAAATAAAAAAATGAAACAAACGGGGGGGGGGGGGGGGGGGGGGGGAATGTAGGTGTCACCGAGACAGGGTGCAACAGTATGAAGGTGGGTGACGTGTATTATTGTCCACTGGAATGTATACAAGAGCAAGTCAGTCACTGGGAATGGGGAGGTGGGTTCAGTGGCTGGGTGAGGGTGTTGGGGGTAGTCTCGGTGGTGGACACTAGTCATACTGGCCCTTCAGTCAAGCCCTCCAGGGGAAGGGTGGTGGCATTGTCAGTGGGCAGCGGGTCGTCCTGGGGATGCGAGGGCGTGTGGGCGGCGGCAGCCAGACTGGCATAAGGCAGGTGGCAGTCCGTGTGCAGAAAGGGTGGATAGTGCTGGCGATAGCAGATGTACGCAAACAGCAAGCCGATCACTCCTCCAACAAAGGCGTCTGCAAAGTCACACACACATATATTTTAAGGGATGCACATATAGTTAAATGTAGGAGGAAGAAAAATAACACCTGCTCTTGGAATGAGCACAATCGATTAGCCATTACTGCACTGTACTGTATGTGCAATAATGTTCCAGTGAGCATTTGTCATTCCTGTCTAGTTTAGAGTATGATAAAAGTAAACTGAAGGGCAAAGCAATGATTCTGTTCTTGCCTTTGGACAGGCTGTCTCTGTCATTTTGTCACCCACGCTGAACAGTTTGGAATTATACCTGCCCGCCCTTTAAGCTATAATACATCACATAATATCACACTGCCTTGCTGAATATTAAGGCTATATTGCTGGGTATAGATCAATATGACATGGCCGACAGGTGGCTGGAACAACTGAAGTAAAGGATTCCATAATATCAAAAATGGTATTTCTCCATTAGCGCTCACCGTACTCCCTTTATTTTCTTTTTCTGGGTGAAACGAAAAAATAATATACTTTCGATTTCCACCATTCGTAAACTATACAATGCATGAACTTGCTTTGTGAATGTTTCATCGACTGCTGTCAACTGAATTTAATAGACTGTGACTTGATGCAATATATTAGTTTGGTTGCCTCACTGACAGAAACCCGGCCTCTCCCTCCGGATGACAGACCCAACCCACCTCCAAAGTGCGAAAAGGGATGGTGAGAATATAATCCATCAAACGTGGCTCTGCATCCATGGCTAATGGGGGTTGCAGCTTGTGTTTACACTGAGTGCAGATTGGGGCCCCCTTGAGTTTAATGGGCATTGCTTCTTACTTACAGTCTGCCAGACTGTAAGTAAAAAAAAGTATGTGTACAGCCAAGACATACTACGAGGATTCAAAAAGTGGTTGGCTTGCCTGTAACTGCTCCATGCTTGTTAAAAGAGTTTTTGTAGCGGCCCTGCTCACCATGAACATATGGCTTTCTAAAACTAATTAACACCATAAGACAGAGCTGTCATCATACCACATTTTCTCTCCCACACCCCGACCATATGCATCCCCTCCGTCCCCCAAAGTCTCCTTCCAGTTATTCCAGACCAGAAATGCAAAAACTCAAGCTTGTAATTATAATTTTCTTTCGAGGCTGCTAAATTAAATGCCACCTCACTGTCATTTTAGCCACTTTTCAGGAAATAAAAATGCTACAGCAGACAAAAACCAGCATTTTAACCAACACAATTTTCAGTCTGTGGCGCAAAAAAGCAAGCTGCCCAGCCTGATTTACTGTACAGTTTAGTTCAGCCTTTCCTTGATTCTTTAATCAGCCATGCTGATCATGTTAAGAAAAAATTACAGCAGCACAGCTGTAGGAAATGAGCATCACGCTGAGTTTGCCTTATAAATGATCTGTATAATAATTATAAAAACGCCTTGAGCCAGGTGTGATTGAAAAGACTTCCGCACAGCAATCCTTCTCGGGCTTACACAAGCAGATTAACAAAGCAGCATTTTTGGTGAAATTAATTCTGATAAATACAGGAAAATCCTATCCATGTGTCCCATGTCTGAGCTGTTAGGCGGACCTTGCCAGTGGTGTTTGTAGTCGCAGGTCCGGGACAGTGCAATCATCATAGCGCTGTAGAGAGGCAGCACCATGGCACAGAGACGCCAGCTACGCCCTCGACCTTGATCCGTAAAACACTGCAGCTTCCCCGCCAGGTAGAAGGAGGTGAAGCCGAGTCCGGAGAATGCAACTAGCAGGCAGAGAAGTGGGCAGACAAAGAGAAAGAAGAGGGTCAACATTGAAATTTACCTACAGCATTCACATAAACTCTCCTCTTTCACAGTATATCAGCGAAGACATAAACTGTGACCATGTCTCAAAGGACTTTCTTGTAAAAATCAATTACACTGCATGCAACAGTTAGTGCAAAATAATGAAACCAACAATGAAACGGACAGCTATAGTGCGATGGCATTTTAGACAGAGAAAGGTAACAAAGAAGGCAGATGGCAGACTGCAGCTCGTCCACTGCCAACCACTCGCAGGTAAGCTCATGTGGTGTATGAAGTGGTATGTTGGATGATGAGTTGACAAGGAATCCACTTGACACTGTCTTTGATGTTAAAGGTTTATTATATCAAAGAATTTTCAGATCGATTTGCAAGCTCATAACATAAAGAACATAAAGTTCCTTGAACATGCACAGCCACCAATCCCAGCTCTCCAAATAGCCCATATATGTTGTTAGAAACTACACTCACTAAGGAATGAAACTTCAGTCTGTTAGAAAAAATGCCTCGGTACTAAATCACTGTGTGCGACAGGTGACTAAGAGCAGGCAAAGACAAACAGACATCCACATCCACACAGCTATACTAAGCACAAGCAAAAACACTGATGGAGATCAAGTGAGGTGATGCAAGTTTGAATGTGGTATCAATGTGGATCCCTGAGCCAATATACAGTACAAAATAAGATTCCTAAAGACTGGTTTCTATGCACTAACACTGCCGAACTGAGATAAGAGAGGAGACTATAGTCAGTCCCAAATTACACCACATCCCACCTCCTCTGCACTGGCCCACCAAAAGCCTGAGAGTCTGAGGTCACAGGGAAAGCTAAGCTGCTGGTAGTGCTGTGCTGATAGAGGTCTTAGTTGATGGTGGTTAGTGTAAGAGAAAGAGTAGAGGTCTTATTTTATGAATTGAAAGGTTGTGCTGAGAGAGGGTCATTAGTTTACTGCTGCAGCGGGCCAAACAGCACCCATCAGCACCCATCAGCCGCCCATTTGTCACTCAACCCACAAACTGGCCAGAAACACTCAGGACACCAGGACACATGTGCAGCCTGTAGAGACAGAGAAAGGATGGTGGGAAGAAAGGGCAGAGGCAGAAAGCCCAGCTGTCTCAGTGGCTGTCCTGCTGCCAGGGAGCAGGAGTTGGCTCTATTACAAGAGTTCAGCAATTTCCATCGGGCAATTGAGACCAATGTATTGGATGGCTGGTATGGGCTGGTATTGGGTTGGAAATTATAGATCCAATGTAATTAGCATTTAAAAAAATGACTCCTATATTGAATACTTTAACAGGACTGAAACCAATATGGGACTTTGGTTAGATTCTACATAGGTATGTGTGGTGTTTTCTTGTTGTCGCAGCCTTCATTTCCAAGTTGACAATTTTTCAAGGACTCACATACCAAAAGTGTTAACCTGATGGTGGTGCTCCAGGAAAATTCAGGGTATCGACAAAGTCCGTAGGTGTCGTTGTCTGGTAACCAGAATGTCAGAGCAATTCACCCATATTGTTAATATGGCCTCAACTTGGCCCAGCTAAAGTAAATGGATCAGGGCATGAAATTAACACCCGTCCACCCGCCGTAATTTTTGCAATTGGCGGGTAACACTGTCAATCAACCTGCCACGTTGGCTGGTAGCCAATGAGAATTGAGTGATTCAGACGCTTAACTATCAGTAAGCAGGGTACACAGTTGCTTACAGGCCCGGACCAATCAGGGGCCGGCAACACAGGAAGACATTGATTGACAGCCGGAGCCACCTTAGCATTTTCATTACTCGCGACAGTTCCAGCAGTCCCACGTGCAGCCACTGACCAAGTGGGAGTGAGTCAAATTAAATTCCTTGTTTCTGATATGAAGACAAGACTAGTGTGACTCGAAAATCTCACCAATAAAATGTACAGCAAAAGACGTCCTGCCAACCTGTAAACATTTTAACATCAATGGACGCTGTAATGTTTTTCCACTATAAAGTTGCTGAAAGTTGCTGCTGTTTCAATCCTGTCATCTTGCTGCTGCGTGCGGGGCTGCTGCTCGGTTCACCCCACAACTGACGCATGCACACACACATACATACACACACACATAATCACACACGCTGGATGCAGGAAAAACCGCAGATGAGATGTACAGGATGACCTAAATTGATGACAGCTACATCATTGAAGGTGCAATGAGAAGTTAAAGTCCAAGAAGTACTTTATCAAACTGCATGACTGTGTGTCCCAGCCCGTCCCCCCTACTAAAGCAACGGCTCAACGTCCACGAGTAGGCTCATATAGAGACACAGCAATTCCTGTTTTTCACCTTTATGAGGCAAAAAAAAGTAAAAAGTGACAGTGGCTGGTAAAAAGTGACAGTGGCAGTTAATCAAAAAAGTTAACTTCATGCCCTGAAACAGATCCTGTATTGCTGACTGTATGTGCCAATTGGGTGGCGTATACAATCTCACTTTCTAGAAACCATATGGTGGTTAAGGTGGCAAGATTAAATTTGGCAAATGGCTCACCTTTTAAAAGCTTAAGCTTTAAAGTGGACCAGTAGTTCATTGAATTTTGGAAACTGAATTCAACCAGGGCTAGATTGACCAATACATTCTGCCAATTATATCAATCCATATGGAGAGGATCAAATATGTTAAAAATTAATTGACACCCTATGCTATATAAAATCCTGCACAGATTCATCATCATCACCCACAAAGTGTGTCACATGGGTTCAACAGACAACACCTCATTACCTTCATGCTTTCTGGCTCAGTCCATCAGTCCTGTTCTGTTTAGAGGTCATGAACAATCCATCTGAGACTCGCAGCCTCAGTGTCCCTTGGGGCCCATACATCTCACTTCTGGGCGACATCTCCACTTTTTCAATCACACACCAGCTCACACCCTTCATTTTAATAGCTCTAACCACTGCTTAGATGATTACATTACTCATTTGGATAGACAGAACTAAATTATCCATGAATGAGTAACAAGTCTTCAGGGCCATCGCTCCTCAGTCACCTACAGAAAGGTGGTATCCTAAAGACAAAATAGGCTAAATCCAGTGTGCTACATACACAGTTACAAATGTTGAAACCCAAGTCCACTCAAAGACCAACGTGTATGTTCTGTCAAGACAGCAAACATTGACTGTACTGCTGTCCTGAGTTTAAAGAGTAGTCTTTCGGTGAAAGACAGAAATATGTGAATGAAAAGAAACTGTGTTATGGTTGCCTCAAGCCAGGCCATCATGCAAGGGACTGCCGTCAGAGACACTCACCTGACCTGTCTCCATGATGACAGGTACACTGAAGCCCCAACAGTGTCAGACTCAAATCATGGAACCACAAATGAAGCTGCTAGCACACTGTCGCTTAATGACGATTCAGAGGACCCATCTTCCAACACCTCTATGACAGTGCCATTTTGGGTTTCCTCCATCAGCAATTCAGCCACAGAAAGGCTTGTTTATGCCCCGCTCGACACCCAGAGTGATTCAGTTTTCATTGACAAAGATGTCAGCCGGATTCTTCAAGCAAAGACTCATCCTGTAAGGCTAAAGTTGACAACTTTGATTGGAAGGGACACACTGGTACAGAGTAAAAGGGTCTCAGATCTCAGAATACATGGTTACATCTCAACAACTCTCATAGATCTCCCCCTGGCTTATGTTGAGGTTTAAAATGTTAAAAACAATAGTTTGAAAACAATGTATTTCTGTTTATGTACGCTGCAGCCAGGTTCGGAAAATATGCATTCTGTTTCTCATTCTTTGTCTCTGTGAAGAGATCAAGACCGGCCCTGTTGTCTCTCACCTTCCCCCTCTCTTTCTTTGTCTCTAAAGAATTGATTAGGCCATATCTATCATTTAGCACACAGGCAGCTCATTGTTCCTAAAGGAAAGGTAATTGCTGTCTGAGCCTTTGGGTGCTGCCCCTGCTGGGCCAGACTTGACTGTAACAAAGAATGTGTATTCAAGTAGTTTGAAAATAGGTGACACTGACTTGGATCCTGTGGCAGGGTGTGGTCTCAAGAGACATGCATTGGAAAATAACACCTTTCTTGTGAAGACATTTGACCAATAAGAAGAGTTTTCACTTAAGGTACTGCCCTCTACTCTAAGGAATAAATGTGTGCGATTTAGACATTTTCAGGACTGATCTCACGTGTCTCCCTCAGGGAGAAGTGTTGATCAAGTCCTCTGTCAGCTGCTGTGTTTTTATGTTTTGTGTCTTATTGTCTTCGTCATATCATTTTCATCATGCTGTTTGATTAAACCTTTTTCTAAACTCGACATTGACACCCTCGCTCTCTTCGTCCTCACCAAATCAAAGAACACATGGTTAGTTTTTTCTAAAAGTTGGTGACACCAACATGATTTTTTGAGGACGAAAAGGAGAAAAGACAAATTCCAAAGACTGGATCATGGTGACTTGCTGAATTTGCACATGGGCCCGAAAAACTGAGAGATGAGCAGAAAATCTGTTTTGTCAAAACACTGCATAGCTTAGGAAACATTGTAGATGTAAAAACATGTCGATGTAATAATTCAGCAGTCATCACTTCCGTAAGTCTGTGAAAGTAATGCCCAATTGAAGCAGTGTTGAAGAGGATGATTTAAAGCAACTGTATGTGATTTGTTTGTTGTGTGATTCTGTGAAGCTTAAAAGCCTGATAGAGGGTCCGACCGGGACGTGAGACCCGAGTACTTGCGTTTGAGTCGCGTGCATTGAGTCCCAAATCCATATGAATTGGCCGGTGTTAGACTTTTGCAGAAATTTTAAACAAAAAGACCGATAAGGGGCGGCAACAGAGTATTTGTCTCTGTGAGAAGCAAATAGGACAAATAAGTATTTTTAACGCCAGTTTAACAGACTGTGATAGGTGGGAGCTGGATCAACCGGCATTGCGGTGACGACGGGTGCTGCATCCCAGTCTTATGCTTCTCATTTCTTGCTTTGTTGCCTAATGTTAGAAAAATCTTCACGGAAGGTCATACGTTTTTCCAAAGAAAAGTTTTTTGGGAATGCTTTGAGGACACTAAAGCAGAACGCCGTTTTGGAAGCCAACAGGAAATTAACGCTGCTGGTTTTTTTGGTGTACTTAGTTTAAAAAAAAACCTGCAATGGAGGGTTCGATTCTGAGTCAATAAGTCGGAGAATTGAGGTCACAAAAAATGACCACAGCTATGCAATAGGAAATAATTTGATAGGTATAGTCAAATTGTGTGAGAAGATACACTTAGGAACTGTACAGAGGCCTGATGCAAATCCACATATATTTCTTGTGGTGGAAGAATTTGAGTGTTTTTTGGGATGGGTAGCATGAAATAAGAAAGTAATTTTAAATAATATTGGGTTGAAATTGGGAGTTTGCGGAAGGCGCCTCCAGCAGCGTCGATTGTGACTGTAAATAACTTTGTTATTTTGTTTCTTTTGTTGAATTGGGAGCATGCAAGATGAAGCAGTGTGGTTTTAAACAGGATAAAGCGTTCATTGATGCCTATCCTGACTGGGGAATGACAGATTTTTTAACTGAAAAAAACAGAAAGTTCTGGCTAAAAGAAGACATTCACTACTTATGTGTGTCCGCCTGAAAATGGTAGAGGCTTGGCTCCTTAAGAGGTGAATAGAGTTGGAGACAAACAGAACTTTTGTGACAAAGGGACTGGGAAAATATTTCGTAACCATCCCATTTTTGATATTGCATAGTGGAGATAAAAGTGCCGGTCCCTGAGTGGCAGAACGAACAGTGGCTCCATCTGCGAGAATGAAGTTTCTGAAGAGATTGCAGTGTGAATGCTGTAGCCTATGAAAGATGTGGGGCGTTGTAAAGTGTGAATGGAGTTTCTCAGAAAATGCATGAAGGAGCAGCTAGCAAAAGAAAATGTATGAAAATTTGTTAACTTTGAATATTAGGTCCATCAGTTTTGCAATGGGACAAAAATGCCTGCTAAACAGTGAACATTTAAAATAATTACTTTCTTTTGATAACATCTTCTATTTCATGTCTGGTGTTGTCCTAAGGGGACAGAATTGGAGAATTGGGACTACATTAGTCTTAGTCTTGTTTAACTTTAAAATCCATTCTTTCAACAACAAAAAAACTCACTTTGATTGTCTCCTGTATTAACGATGGACTGCCAAGGAGGCCCTGGGGGGGGGGGTTCACACCTCATTTAAACACTATAGGTGCACACAGATTGAATCAATGCATATCTAATCAGATAGATTTGTGAGTGAATGCTCTTTGATTCATGGTAAGCTCTAGAATTGTGTGATGTTGTGTAATGTTTGTAATTTGGATAGATGCATTTTTTGGATTCATCTGGTTTTCTTTTTTCTTTTCTTTTATTCTTTTGGTTTGTTTCTTTGAGTAAGATTGTGTCTGTGTGATTGATAAAGCCCATTGCAATTGTCAAAGCATTCCAGTTAGTCAACAGAAAGGTGGGGGGGGGGAATAACTTGAGCTGCCTTAAGCAAGAAAAACTGTACCAAAAATGAATTAAAGCTTGTTAGGGTTTTAAATGGATAAATAAGTAAATGCGTATTTGGCATTTTTGCACAACTGGACTCAAAATTGGTTTGTTTTTTGACTTGAATTGAGAAATAAGAGGTTTCCACATTTTTGATTCCATTGCAATTTTAATCATCATGATCGTCCTGTTATCGTCTTTCATGATTTATGTACGTTGGGTTGTTTTCTTTTTCATTTATTTCAATCAAACCTTTTTCAGATGATCATTTGTTGCTACTATCTGAACAAGTAAAAGTAAAGACACATACTTTTAGTCAAAGCATCAGAGCACACACGGATATGGCCAATGTTCCTATTTGAGACATCTAAGTGAAAATGGAAATGTTCATTGTACTCTGCTTATGGCAAAGTCTAGAGTAGCTCCTGTAAAAGTCACAACTATCCCCAGATAAGAGTTGACAGCTGCTGTTGTTTCAGTTGTAGTGAGCAACAATCTAGAGGAGCTCGATCTCACAGACATTGACGAGTACTTCTGGACTGACTACAAAGTGGTCTTGGGGTACATCAATAACGAGGCATGTAGTTTTCCCACGTTTGTGTCAAACAGAATACAAACGGTACGTCTCAGCACAACTCCAGAGCAATGGAGATAAGACCCTACTGTTAAAAATCCTGCAGATTGAGGGTCACGTGATGCAGCGAAGCTAGACGGATGCATCTCCGGAGGCTCTCAGCGACTTTATCCAAACACTCTTAACCCTTTGAAAAAAAAATGTTTCTTCTATTCTGATATAGAAGCTCCACAATGAACCTAAGATGTAAAATTAAGCAAACTGATTTGACAATTATGCATTTTTCATCATGCAAAGAGGAAAGCCAGCAACAGGAGTCTAGCGTTAGCAAGATGGCTCAAGATCAGGTGCAACCTACTGAGAACAACGCTCTCATACTTAGATACAAAATAGGAACCAAGGAACCGAGGAAGAGGAACGCATCGGGACGGCGGAGGACCAATTTGCCAAACTGGACTCACGGATGGACAAGTTAACTAAAGACAATGAGCATTTGATGGAGAAAATTGAGTCACTTGAGAATTACAGCAGACGCAAAAATACACAGCAACCAGGCCAGGGGGCAGCAACATATACTTTTAGGAGGTGATTTTTCAATTTCTGTTTAGAGCCTACTCTGGACAAATCAACTAAGACCATCTCCAAGTCAAAAGCAGCCAAGACCACTCAAACATAAATAGAAGATCTACATTTTATAGACATTTGGAGGCAGATGGACCATCCGACTCAGGATTTTTCCTTTAACTCATGCCCTCATAAATCCCACACTAGAACAGATTTGTTCTTATTGTCCACCCAACTATTTTGTGAAGCATTAGATGCTGAATATTTATCTAGAACTTTATCTGATCACTCACCTTGTCCATTTTGTTCCCAGATAAGCCCAAAACACCCCCATCCCATTATCCTCCAGAGAGCTGATTTCTGCACCTTCATAAGGGATCAAATTAAGTTGTTTTGTGGAACAAACTGTGCCTCCTCTCCCAACAGTTTTATTGTATGGGATACATTAAAGGCCTACCTGAGGGAACAGATAATCTCCTATACGAAAGGTCTGAAAAAGCAATACACAGAGGATATTCATAAGTTAAATTTTAAAACCTTTTGGCAAGAAGATGGAACTGTCACCAAAATCACCAACAAATATATCCCTCTGACTGTAAACAAAAAGATCCTGGAAGCATGGCATCATAAAGGGATTTGTAGATTGGAGGACTGCTAAAGAAAAACAGACTTTTCATGACTTTTGAACAATTAAGAGTTTGTTTGGGTTTGTTCCAAAACAAATCCTGCTGATCTCGCTCCAAGAGGCTAAAGTGCAAGCAATCTTCTCACATCAAAATTGGTTTGCAGGACCTCAGTTCCGACTATGGGAGAAGGAACTGCCCACAGCTGAAATCCCAGAATCCCAGAAATCCAGATTGGCTGACTGAAGTCAAATGGGTTTAGACACTGAATGTACAGACTAGGGAGCAAGTAAGTCTCTCACAAGGCTCTCAAGCAATTGAATGGAAATATTCTATCTACATTCTTAGTTCCAAGGCTCCCCGTACACTCCCCATTCAAGCCATGCAGGAGGAGTGTGGGTAAGGCAAGTCAGAACAGTGAGGGACGTGCTTCGTTCCAATGTCTCATTCTCTTCAAGCAGACTGGATGATGCGACTAACTCATTAATAGTCGACTAACTAACTGATCCGGACAGCCCTGGAGGATTAACGCCCATTCACCTGCTCACTATGAAGTCTGTTGTTGCATTACCACCTCCTGGCAGCTTCATCAAAAAGGACCTGTATGCTAGTAAGGGGTGGCGTCATGTTTAATATCTCGCTGAGCAGTTCTGGAGTCGTTGGAACAGGGAGTACCTCTCTGATATCGCCACCAGACAACGCTGGCAGACGCCAAGAGGGAACCTAAAAGTCGTTGACTTTGTCATTGAAAAAGTAGAGGATCTACCACAAAATGAGTGGAGATTGGCTAAAGATGTACAAACAACTGATAAAGATGGGTAAAGGGAAAAGATCCATCTTGGTGAACGGAAGATGGGAAAGGAGAGACAACGTTCTGGCAAGCCATCCGTCATCGAACGCCCAGTTCAGTTGCCGATCCTGCTCCTAGAGTCAGTTCAAGACCTAAAAACTATATCCTTTTTCTACACAAAGAGTTCAAATTATAGACTCATAAATTGACATATAAGACAATATTGTTGTCTTTAGTAAGTATTCATATGGGCAAATTATTCTTCTTTACATCCCAAATTGTTTTGCAAAGCATTCATAATTTGGTGGGAGTGTAAATGACCCAGATATTGAAAATGCTTTTATTTTGAAAATTCCAAATCCAGAACTACGGCCACAAAGCGAGAAGGAAAAAGCGGTCGAACAAAGGCATACAGTAATATTGTTTAGCACCTGGCTGTTAGAGGCACAAGGTATGTTAGTTTTACATTTCATTTATTTTACAACTGTTTGCAACTTGTTTTGTGACCAAGTGTTTTTCTTTCCAATTACAAACAGAATGCTGAGACATGAGAACGTGTCCCAGGACCTATAAAAAACTTCTTTTTTTTTTTTTTTTAAACAGAGGAAAGACAGGAAGGAGGGAGACAACACAAATACAACAGCAAGAGCGACGTCCGCAGCTCACAAACAACACAGACAGAAACAGACGTACACAAACACACACACAAGCAGAAACACATAAGAAACAAGATAAGGGACCAAACACATGCGCAAGTAGAGGTAAAAAGGCTGCAGCACCAGTCTACAGCATGGCCTTCAAATAGTCAGCAATGCTGTGCCAAGTGTTCAATGTTCCATTCATGCGACTTATACACAGCTCCAAATATACAACATCCAAAAGAGAAAGGGTCCATGTACGAACAGACGCATCATGAAGCGGTTTCCAACGGGTTGCAGTTGTTTTCTTACAGACAACTGTTTTTAACTTGTGTTACTTTGTGGTGTGCCGTTTTATGGTTTTGCCGAGATTGAAGAGTACAAACTTGCAAGTTAAGCTTACAGTAGGTTATTTCCATTAGCCTGTTATTTGAGAGATGCTACAGCAAAATGTATGTAAAGTAAAGGTGTTGTGTTTCACTTTGTTTTTTTCAGCTCTTACGATGGTTCAAGAGATTCAAGGTGTGTTAAGGAATGTCGCAAAGTGTTTTTACTTATTAGACATCGGAAGATTCAAAATTGTGCTAATGTTCCATTTGAAATTTTTTTGCATTTATAAGTATTGTGTTTTTATGGCAAATTAATCTAAGTGGTATTAAAGACAGAAACCTCTGAAGTGCACATTATCCTGATTTAACGAAACTAAGCAAAATTGTGTTTTTTCAAAAAGGTATAAGGAAAAAAGGTTCACTGTAGCAGTATATATGCATGTTTTCTTTCCATACAGCATACAGACAATATATTTGCAGATACGGTAAGTCAACATCTTGAGGACGACACTAATAGAAATGCTTTGGGGATATGCATAATACATGAGTGGGGACAGTGACTGTGTGTCCCACACACACATCTACATGCGCATATTAACACATTTCTCCATTTAAAATTAGCATAATTAACTAAGCCAAAACATTTTCAGCAGTAGGGTGACACAATGAATACCAGGTGTATGCAGCAACCCCTGAAGGATGCTCCCCAAGAGGCAGCAGGGGACCCTGAAAGGCCAGAGGATAGAGAGGAGGCTAAGACAAGGAAAAACATCTTGTTAACAAATCCGCTTCGTGCAATTAAAAAAGCCTTGACGAGTAAATCCCCCAAGACAAAACAGAGATGCCTAATCAGAGTGATAAGTACAGTGTGATTGCTTTCTTCATCTTCAGACAAGCACAGGTTTGTTCAGAGGATGCAAGTGAAGAAGAAGTCTGAATGCACTTTTTAGAGAGAACATGGGGGTGATTTCTGTAAACAAGGTAGAATGGAGACATAGGCGATCCGTTTCAGAACAATATGGGATAAGTATGAACACAGTTATTCCATGTGTTTGTAGATGTATTATGAAGGCATATCAAACCAGTATGAAAACATTAGCAATCCTCGAACTGAGCCCCCTGCTTTCAAGTGGATCAGAGTTAGAATGAGCTTTCTCACCACCCCAAACAAGAAAACGCTACAGTGTTCGGTTTAAATGCACCAAGCAGCTTAGATGTGAAAGACCCCTAAAATTACTTCTAAGCTTCATTTTGTGTGTAAATATGGTAGCAATGGAAGGGGTCAGTTGTGAGGAATGGTTGGCTGGGCGACAACTGTGTAGAACCTCATACAAAATTGTCAAAATGCAACATGCAATGAGGTAAGAAGCATGAAGGAATGGGTGGTATGAGGAGAAGTACCCCCAGAATGTACGTGAAAAAAGGAAGCCACAGTAAATGAGGAGGTGTTCTGTTGAACCTGTTATGGTTTTTGACAAGTGAACACAGAGGACCCATTTTAAAGTAGATAAGTGCTCTTTCAAAGTACAGGGTAGAGTCAAAGATTGGAGTCATGCTCTGGTCAATGCCTCTGCAAAGTCTAACAGTGGATAATATCAGTCTCTTTACCTTCCTCCCCAGTATTTCTGTTAAACTCTACAGTATATATCATTGAACTACCAGACCGCACACGGACAAAAACTGTCTAACCAATTACTAACAGAAGCAGTTCTGTTTTCCATCTTCCAGCCATCTTCCTTCTCTCTCATTTCTGATGACCTTTGACCCCTGCAAGAACCCATGAGACACCCCTCAGAAGCAATGCATATTAACCAACCACTGGGCTCTGAATCTATCTCACCCATTGACGTACAAAAGCCCAACAGGAACTCATTATTAGCTGCATAATTGCGATATCACTACAACACAAGCTGATTCTTAACCTCTACGGACACTCCAGACCGACTGAAGTGTTCCTGAGTGAGTTATAGTAAACATATGAGAGCACACTTTGCAGGAGTGTCATTCTCTCTAGATACTGAACTAATGTGTTGGACAGTCCAACCACATGCACAGGCTTTAATCAGTGAGCCATAGGCTCAATCCCAGTTGTGTTAGATAGGGATTTAACAGAATGATGCGTTTAAAGGAAATCTTCAAGATTATTACCCTAAATATAGGAAGATGTGTTCAAGTGAAAGAAGCAATGTGGAGATTAAACAATGTGATTAGGTCCCTCTAACAGGATTTGTTTTTTTTTTAATCATATATAATGGCTTAATATGCACAGGAAGAGATGTGAAATGAATATGAATAAGAAGGGAACAAGCCACAGCTAGTGCTTCGGGGCCTGCTTGCTTTCCAGCCGTGTATATTGATGCAGTTGGTTCAGGGGAGTTAGCATTTATGTGTTTGTTTTTGTCTTTCTGGGACCTGTCTACTCCAATGAATGCTTACTTGCAATGAGGTATAATTATTTAAATCACAGAGAACCTGAGCAGCTTTAAAAACGTTGAAATGCAATAATAGTTTGTGTTTCTATTTATTTATTTATTTTAAATAGCTGTCATCAAACACTAAAGCTGACTACATATTTATTTATGTTTGTATTTTAGTCCTGGCTGATTGTGATGGCTTAGTTTTTTTGGTTATTATACATATTGTCTGTGTCTCAAGCTTCACACCAGCCAGAAGTAGTGTTGCAATACATCCAGATTCCACTTTTGCAATCGGTCTGCCCCATGGTCTGCCCCCATTCCGTGTCCATTGCCAGATACGTCTGGATAAAAGCTCTGTAATGTATGCATGGTCCAAAAAGCAGTGTCCTGGTGAAAGGGGACACAGACAGGAAATTGGATTTCTTCGGCTCTCTAGACATGCTGGCGTACGGGTGCTCCCTGTGCCCCCCCCCCGTCGCACGGCTCTCTCGATCACTTTCTCACTCACAGTGCAACAGCATAAGGCTATTAGAGCTGCTGCAGATATGGATGTAATCCATACACATGCTGCAGTAAGTACAGAGAAATTCTTCCGCTATTTCTAATGGGACACAGCCAGCACTTAAAAGCATTTCTTTCTTAAAGCATGTGTCTGAGAAGCATGTGGAACTTTAGCATTATGCTAAAATATCATGATACAGCAGCAGTGATCCATCTTGCCACATTATTGTAACACACAAACAAATGAGTGCAAAATTTTCACAGCGTCGCTGATTTGCATCAGCTGCATGTTAACCATTTGTATGTCTTTGTATTTACACATTCCTGCAGTACTTGAGAATTCTGCGTAATTACCTTGTTAAATGTGAATGTGCATCCAGGGTGAAAATGTAATGAGGATGTTTGAACAAAAGCAAACAATGTAAATATCAAGCAAGCAACAGTCTGAGCACAGCTCACTGGAGGATATAAAGATATATATTTTTTTCATTTTTCATAATAGATAGCAAGACGTTCAGTGTAACTCCAGTGTAAACATTTTACTGTTGTTGGGCTTTTCTGAGTCACAAGAGCAAGACAGAAAATGAAACTTCAAAGCCGTGCAGTCGCCAGTATGTTTTATCATAGATGCGTCTTTACATGCCTGGTGCACCAAATAATTCTGAGCAGCTATTCAACATCTGTGTGGCCGACAGCATACGCTCCAAGCACACCACTTAACATTCATCTGCTGGACAACAGAAAAACATGTGAATAATTTAACATCCTGCTGAAACTGAAAACAGCTTGGAAAGCAATATGGTCAAAAAAAAAAGTGCCCAGTGTCCCAAATTGGCCTGCACAGCTGAACACAGCAAGTCCAATGAAGCTGAAACAGTAGGTGGGCATTCAACACTCAGCCGTAAACCAAATGAACAAGATTAAATGCGCTTGACTCAATCCACCAAACCCATGAGCATCTCGACAAACTGCCTCGGGATGTAGAAATTGAATGATAGCTCGTCACTACATGTTGTAATTAACTTTGAAGAGATCATCATGTTGAAATGTGAAGTAAACACCTTCTGCACACGCAGTCAGCACATATGGGTATTTTTTACTTGGTGAAATATTGCTCAGAGCATTGAGATCAAACTTGAGTGAACAGCTACAGTTGAATGCAGTTTTAATGAGTCAGTGTATGAGTTCTGATATCTTTTGGCATTGTGTTGAAAGTGCTGGATGGTGAGCTGCTTAGACTGAAACGTGTACTCACAGGAGGAATGGCTGCTGGGGAAGCTCTTGCGTCCCTCAGAGACTAGATCTGGATCTCCGGTGCACAGCATCCTCACATGTACTTGTCCATCTGGGAAACAGCGCTGGAAATAATCGGGCCTGGGTCTGAAAATCAAAAACAACCCCATAGATGGGAGATAATTCCATCTACTTGTCAAACAAGTCATTGTCCATGAATCTAGAAAGTGAAAGCTGAAAAATGTGATCGCAAAGAGCCTACAGATTAAAGGGATAATTTGGATATTTTGAAGTGGGGTTGTATGAGGTACTCATCCATAGTTACTACATTACCTACGGTAGATGGCCATTGATACGCCCCCAGTTTAGAGAAACAGACAGGAGTACCGACACATAAACTAAGCAATGTACCGCTGTGGATGGGGGGCGACACAGACAGCAGTAAAACCTATTTTGGCCAATTTAAAAAAATGCCCACTTAAATAAAAAGTCAATACCAGTTTAAGTTTACACTATAATTAGAATATTTTTACCACTTTATCTTGCTGTTAGACAGCCCTTCCCGATGGGGAACTGAAGACGTTATCTATTCTCAGTGAATCCAAACTAACCTTTTAAAACACCAAAGTCACAGAATCACACAAACTAACCAAAACTAACTGATCGAAGCAGTGGTAGGCCAGCCATCTACAGCAGGTAATATACTGACTATGAATAAGTACTTCAAAAATATTTAAAGTATCCGTTTAATCTCTAGCATCACTGACAAAGCCTGAAAGCTTGAGTTTGTTCAGCATACCTGCCAACAATCAACTTGATAGTATTGGTGAAGACTCCATTCAGGGCGAGGGCCAGGGATACAGCTGGAGACAGACACACACAGTCAAATAAGCATCTTAGGTTAAACAGACGAGGTTGACACAGCATTTTTAATGTAAGCAGCGCTCATAGAAATCCTGATGCTGTAGTAAAATGATAGATTTTTACATCAGTACAATCCAGGTTCTGGCAGGTTGCCTACTTTTCTGACATAATGTACAAGTAAAAAAATGGACAGACAAGTGGACAGACAGATCAAAGACATATTGACATTGCTATGGACAGAGCAATTGGGAGAAAA
Organism: Etheostoma spectabile; assembly: GCF_008692095.1. Taxonomy (NCBI): domain Eukaryota; kingdom Metazoa; phylum Chordata; class Actinopteri; order Perciformes; family Percidae; genus Etheostoma; species Etheostoma spectabile. The sequence continues at coordinate 466,517 of NC_045740.1, read as the reverse complement.
GGTATCCCTACAGTGGTGCTGGCAAATGATTGAACCTACTTAGAGCCTATTTAACTGTAAAGAAATTACTGCTTCAACTCAACTTTGGTATTGGGAAACATGACTGCTGTTGGCTGACAGGTGGGCATTGCACTGTAACTGTGCGTTCATTTAATTAGCTGCGAGACAATCCACTAGGACTCTTCATTAGCCAGAGTTCCTGCCCTTACAGGTTAATCCCAGTAGTCTGCAAGTCAATTGAATGCACCCACATTGCCAGAGCTCAAGCATATTATCTTCCTGAGCTGCTGAGAGGAGCAGAGTGTCAATGTTATTTAACAGCTTGTTAATTTGGCCAAACTCTGGGCAGATCAAATGAAACCCCTAAATGAGGCATGTTCCGTTTGACCAGTTGAAAAATTGGACATTAAACTGCAATGTGTTCCCCGCTTTGTCAGATCCCTGGCCAAACACTTACTGTATAAATCTATTGCTTCAGTTCATATATAGTTTATTTAGTCTGATGGTCATTTAAGTATTAATTAACATGCCTCCTCCAAACAAATATTTCTGGATATTTCTGGATATTTCTGCCTCGTGGGTTTGTGCCTCCACTTTAGCCTTGCGTTTGCAATTTATAAAGGGTGTGAAAGAACAGCGTTCCTCCTCCTCCTAATAACGTATTCCACCAGCGTTAAGTCTCTTTGGTCTGTGCTGCATTAGGATTGTGCTTGTCAAATTGGTCACATGCACTTACCCCAGTTTGAGTGGTGGTTGCACGAGGGTTCATTCTCAGAAAAATAGAGACCCATTGAGTAAAGACAGCGTTTCAGCCATCACTTTACCAAAATCCTTTCCATTCAACTCATGTAGACAGCCCATCTGTTAAGCCTGATTGCAATCTCTGCATGTCAAAACAATTCTTCTTTTATTACAGTGTCTTGATTTGTGATAGTCATTATCAAAGCTCTGGTTGAAGTTTTGACAAATTAGACCAGATATGCAGACACAACACAAACTCCTGCTATTAAAATCTCTCTCATTGTCTCACCAACTGGAAGATTACTCCCCCGACACACACCAAACAATAAAGCCTCTGTGTGCTATGAGATCTCACATTAAGATGAATAATATTCTTCATGCTTTTTAACCTAAATTAAAAAATAATCGCTGCAGAATCATCTCTGTGTCATTCTCAGAGCAAAGTCTTTTGGAAAATATAATCAATCTTACAAAATCTCGACTGATGGATTATCACACAATAAAGCAGCAGGAGTTTTGGGAATGGTAAAGGGTTATTGGATGAGTCTACAAAGGGAATATTGTGTCATTTTTACTCTTAAAGGGAAATAAAGAGGCATGGATGTGATGGCAGAGTGCACTTTCAAACAATATTGCACAATATTAGCAAAACCAAGTTCTGTAGGTATCACAAGGGAGAAAATCAAACTAAAAAAAAAACTCCCAGCTTAATTACGTCAGTTTGAAAAATTTCTTTCTGAATTTATAATTAGATGACCCTCAATGGCAACTTTGAACACAACCCATTTGCAAAAATACAATGATAGCTACCTTTCTGTGACTTTAGCTTGACATGTAAAATGGATTTCTCATAAGGTCTAGAGATTGCATTAGTTCAAAAGCAATATTAAAAACTATGATCATATATCATGTCAGAATAATGGGCTCCCTTGTAGTCTTTGTTTCTCTGAGGAATGTTTCCTCTGCGACTGATATAAAGCCTTGTAGAAGTGCTTCTCTGTCACAGGGGGTGGGACTGTCACTAGCCGATGTGACTCGAGTGTCATCCATCTTGAAGCTAAGCTTATAGCTATTAACAGGCTCTCTCTTTTCAACAGCAAACTGTTACAACAACTACTGCACATGAGTACCACCGCAATACATAAGTACAGATCGGAGAATATGCAGGAAACTTTATTACAGATGGAATACTCAACACACTACGTGAGCTTGAACACTACATGAGGGCAGGAGTTCAAGCTAGGTGGAAAGCTAATGCTAATCGACTGTGTTTTTATACTCTGTGTTTACAGCCCACCAAGCGCTAAAGCTACTAATGCGTTAGCTGAACTTTACGGAGCCTATAATGTGTGTGCACTAAATGTAGCCTGTTTCAAATGTCATTTTCATACATTTTAAATGTGTAACACCACTTGAGCCAACGGTGAAACATTGATTCGTGTATATGGTTGAAATGACTATAAAACATTTGAGTTGAGTTAACCGTCTCACTGTCTATTATGTCTGTGAACGGTAGGCGTGGCTTGGGAGTAGGCTCATAGGTAAGCAAATCAAGTGCATTCTGGGAGTTGTTGTCTTTCATCCACATGAGCCAAAAAATAAATTTTCTGGCTTTTTTCGGTCTAGAAGGCACCAACTTCTTAAAAACATTCACATTTCTACTACAGAAATGACCCTATTTAATACATATTCATCTTTCCACCGGTGAAATTACCATTTAAGCACAATGTAGTACTTCTAGGTGAACAATTAGTCCCTGCTTCCAGATAGCATAGGGGAAAGATTTTATTCCGTAGTTATTAAAAAACTCCAACAAATGCAATATGTGCAGCAACTATAATATGTATGCTGTCAGTTTAAGACCTCTCATAAGATTGTGACAAACAACAACATATGTGTGACATTTCAAGTAATTGGCTCCACATACCTAAGCATGCCTCTTTGAGCTCCGTCTTGTCCGTCCTCTGAATTATCTTCACAACAAATATGACAGCCAGTGGGGTGAGGAATGAAATTGCCTGGGAGGAAATAAAAACAAAACAAGTACAGTTATCGTGACATTAGAGATGTGCTGCTGCAGCATTTCCACGGGGTCCGTTTTGCAGGTTAATCGTCAAATAACTTTTGCCTCAGGGAACGACATGAACCTATCTATTATTCAGAGTTAATTTTAACAAGGCAAACAGCGGGGCCAAACAAGCTTCTTTATTGTTCAGCCCGGTCTCTTGCCTGCACAAGAGGGGAAATTCTGCTCTTCACTTGATAAGATTTGGGCCTCCACAGCACCTTGGTAATTATTCAAGCCTCAGAATCGATTAATTTTGGCCAAATTTAACATATTTACTTTGCCTTAAGCAACAAAGGTAGTACAAACAAAGGCAACGTTTCAGTTCCATTATTATAAAACACATAATAATTTCCCTTGAGTGCTGTTCAGCAGTTCAGCCGTGTGTACATCTGTGTAACTGTGTAACCAGTTTGTAACTAATTTTGTACCCTAGGCACCACTTCAAAGTAGCTGGATCCAAACCTGTTCACACAATTGGATTTAAGTGCACTAACAGTTACTACTAGCCAGGAAATCAGAAGACTATGCCAGCTCACGTTTTATTTATGAATTACTACTCACTACCTGATTTTGAAATTAAATTACCCATGATTTGTTTATGTCATAGTGACAGAGGCACAGACATTCACTACTGTTCAAAAGTTTGGAATCACCGGTCACATTGATGATTCTTTCCTTCAATAATGTCTGAGATACAAGTTTAGTTTTGCCCCAAAAGAAGAACGGAATAATTAAAACATCAACGACAGGGGAGAATACTGTGGGAATTTGAATCAGTTTTCCAGTCCAATAAAAGGGTTAAGACACTCGATCAATAACCACACTGATGCAATTGGGCTCTAAATATTTTGGGAAGCTGTTTTCTTTGGGCCCTCTGCAGTCTCATCATAGAATAGGTTTAAACTGATTTGTCAGTGTTGTGGTTTATTGCAGGACTACAGTGAATGGTGGGTGAGTGGTAACAAGAAAATGGCCGGTTGAGGCAGGGGGGCAAGGGATGGTAGACTAGGCTGGATGAGGATGAGTGGCTCAAGGGTTAGCAGGCAGGAAGACAGAAGATGATCAGTGGTTCAGATAATGATCTGGCTACCAGTGGTAGAAGAGCTACGGTTAATATGAAGGAGAGGTGATGAGTTGTTGAAGGCAGGGGAGGCGTTCGAAGAGTGAGAGCCCCCCACCCCCCCCCCCCCCCCCAATTACCTGTCGTCCACTCTGTAAGCCTGGAAGACATTCACATCAGGCAGTCTTTGCCTGAATTGTCTCGGCCGTAAAAAAAAAAAAAAAAAACGTAAAAATAAAAGTCCCATACCTACAATTGTACATGTTTTGTCAAGGCAACATGATATGTTGCAAAATGTTAACCCCTTTCTATTAAACCAACTCTCCCACTTGCAGCCTCCCCTACTTACCAGGTGACATCAATTAAGTAAGGTAATTAAGTAAGGGGGGGGGGGGGCATTGGTATTGGGCCACAGAGACAATGTCAGACCATAGTGTGTTTATCTGATATTCCCTGCCTTAGAGTAACCTTCTATTTCTATTGTAACATTTTAAAAATAGCTTTGCTAAAGCAACACATTACCTCAAAGTTCCATTTTTTAAAAGACATCATTTTGCATAATAGTAAACTTTCAGTTTATTTAACAATTGACTCGTATTGAACTGTTGCTCAGAGACATCTTTGTTTCTTCTGCCCTTTCAATCGTCCAATAGCGGGTTCTGGCAGGGGCGAAGCGGGCAGCCACCCGGGGGCGGCTTTTTTTTCACGACACATAGGGGCCAGCACGAGCACTTGAAGAAAAAAAAATCCTCAAAGCGGTTTTCTACTGTATTGTCTATCGTTTCACTGTGTGGGGAATTGCCAATTTGATGCCCCCTGCAGCTGTAGGCGCCCTGCTTGCTGAGAAGATGCCGTGCACAGGGCTGTGTGAGAAGGGGAAAGAGGAGGGGGGACCGGGGGGACCGGGGGGACCGGGGGGACCGTTCACATCTGGGCCAAACGGGTTGCTGGGTAGGCGCCGATACCAAGAAGAAGAAGTGGTGCTGTCCTGAGTTGAAACATGGCCTACTTTACGGCTGTATTATTGAGTTAATAAGCGTGTGGGTTTGGGTTGGCCGCTGTCAATTTTCAAGGTTCTGAAATTGGTCGGGGTCTGAGTCTCCCAAATGGAACGGTCCAGACAAGGGGGGGGCATGAGCCTCCTAGAGCTTATCCCTTTTATGCATGATAAAGATCTACCAGAGATCTACCCCAACTTTTGGACTGCTTTCAGGATGACACTCACTCTGTCAGTCACTGTAGCTCGAGCAGAGAGGAGCCTTTAAAACTAGAGTTGATCAAGTCCTACCTGAGGTCCCCCGTGTCCCAGGAACCGGCATCAGCATCAATCACTCAGTAGGGGGGCAGATTTCATACGATAACATCACTGAGGATTTTGCATCAAGGAAGGCCAGAAAGGACAGGTTTTAGTTTGGGTTTTCTGTTCTTAGTGCAATAGTGTAATAATTATAATTATTATAATTATAAACACTAATAATAATTCATGTATTTTCACATTTGTGTGATTGATTTGTACCATTTAGAATATTTATTCTATATTTTATTTGTATATTATTGTTGCTCACTGCTCTTAAATAACTGTATATGTATTTTTGGCACATTTAAATTTATGTATAATGTATATATATATATATAAATCCTTCATTAGAACATTTGAAAAACACACTTAAGAGAACGCACAATCGCCACTTTCACCATTTTCAAAAGACAATGAACACAATTATGCACAAAATATGACAGCATAAGTTACCAGAACGTAAAATAAATAAACTATAAACTATAATATAGTGATTCTGCACAAACATCAAACATGTTTTCCTTGCGTGTGTGTGTGTGTGTGTGTGTGTGTGTGTATGGGGGGGGGGGGTGTAATTCAACGTAGAACCGCCACTGTAATCGTCAGTCTGGTTGAACCATCGAGCTTTTGTTGCCAAAAGGAAATTCTTTGTTTTGAACAGTAATTGGTAGAGTCACATCACAAATACAGTACACCCAGCGTGATACAGTGGGGTTGCACCTGCAGATAGAAACACAGTGAACAGAGTCTCGTTAGACGCAATACTGCACAGCGGCTGGAATGACCTGCTCGCATAGGTCATGCTTGTTAAATATAGTGTTTACAAGAAACAACAACAACAAAATAAAAAAACGCATAACACAGATTCAAGATTCAAAAATTGGATGTATAAAATGGATGTGGCAGCTCAGTACCAGTGGCCTTTCAGTCACAGCTGCTGCTATCACTTCACATCCAGTTCTCTGTTGACTGCATGGTGATCTTTAGATTAACACATCCTGACAGTGTTTTACTCCCAGGAGCTCTTCATAATCTAAAATGATACATTAGTACACCTTGGAGTATTAAACAGTTCACGTATGCATATGAGGAATGCAGTACCTATGTGGGTTTCAGTCGCCATGGAAACACAATGAAGCATCCAAATAAAATTTAAAGGTTTGACAACGTAAATTACCTTGTCTCATACTAATTATACATACTGTATATTTTTTTATGACCGTTCATGAACATTTATAAATGAGCATTCATTCATTCATTTTTGGCATGTGGTCTCATGGTTTATTATGATCTTTTTCACATTTCTAGAAGCTCCGGCATGTTCACTTAACACTCCCTTTGGAAAGCTACATTCTGTATGTGCATCTCTTTAAAATGTGAAAGGCCTGTTATAGAGTAATGTAAATTATTGTTTGTTTTTTTATTTCTCTTGGCATGTGAATAACTGTTTCCTAGTTAACCTAACTGCCTGGAGGGTGGACTATATCTTCTCACTGCCAATAATGCAGGCATTAGTAGGTACAAATAATTCTCAATCAATTTCAGTTTGTTTTATACTTTGATGCATTGTGAATCTCTCTTTTGTGGACATGATAATTATTTGTTTTGCCGGTGAATTACATGAACGTTGCTGAAAATGAGAACAGCAAAGATTTGAGATTTGCTAGGCACTGATTTGAGGGCTTGATGCTACACTATAAGTCTCTTCACATCATGTGACCTTTGGCTGTATGGATCAGAGGGATAGTCCTCTAAGATGATTGGGTCTAACAATAAATAACAAGCACAGAGAGTGACTCTCTTGAGGGCGCACACAGGCTAATACGGCGTATATCTTAATGAAGGTCGGAGTGAGTCATAATGCAGCTTCATGTAAATCCCCTCCATGGACTGTTTTTAATGGCCAGATAAATTCTCCACACCTTCAGGGTAACTGTCAGTGCAATGACATTGAAGAAGCCTGACTGTTGGGTCTCAGCACTGGGAGCATTTGCCGCAAGCAAATATCCATGGACATTGAAGATAATATAAACTGTCAACATTCTTAATAAAACATGTGGGAAAAAGGAAATAAGAAAAAATAGAGTTCAGATAAACTTTAGATGAGCTCAGGAATTTTTGATCAGTCTAACTGAAAAAGGGGCCAACCTAGAAGAAACTGTTTCCTAGTTTGTTAGTGTCCTCATACCGTTCTGCATCAATATATACCTTCATGGATTTAATGTAACATACTTTTTAGTGAAGTTATAAAGCAAAGTTTCAACATTTTCCAAAAAGTGTTAATATTGGAGTCTATGTACCCCTAACTAACATATCTTTTCGTATCTTTCGTATCTAACGTATCTTTTCCTACGTTTTTGGGATCAATCTTTGCATATACTGTGTGTGTGTGTGTGTGTGTGTATATATATTTATGTATATATCAATGTAACAATATATGTTATTGTAATGGTATTAACAATACACTTAAAAGCATGTTTTAAAATTTCAAAAGATGGCAACCCTCCCCCTCCCCCTCCCCCATACCCTTTGCCTTGCAGGGGTTTGAGCCCCTGCCTTCTTTGCTGGATGCTCAGCACCACAGACATGCAGAATCATTGGTTTGTGTGTGTGTGTGTGTGTGTGTCTGTGAGTTTTCCGCTTGATTGGTAGAGGCTTTCTAAAAATGAATGCACTCTTACATTAATTATAATAAATGGTTTGTTGATGAACAATTTAAAGCTTAATGTTTTATTTATGAGCAAATGTACTTCTTCTGTTGACGTTTTAACCCATTTATGTTTATTATTGGTTCAATTGGTCTGGCATGAAGGCTTTTTAACATCATTAAGTAGAGCAAAGCTACAGCATCGACTGTTATTACATTTATTTAGCCTTTTTTTAATATAGGGTGACAAGTAAAGTAAACACGATCTGCTATTATTTCTAGCTTGAAATGAGTGACAGTTAGTGCTTACCACCTACTCTGAAGCTTTATCTGTACATAATGAGATGATTGATGTGTGTGAGGAGCACAGGATGAAGGTATGGGCCAGTTAAGCACTGTTCAGCAGTACAGAATTAAACATGTCAGCCTGTCAGAGAATAACTAACTGTGGATTATTCTGCTCAAATTCACAACGTCCCGCAAACCCCCGCTACATCAGGGCAACAGCCTTGTGAAGCCTGTGAAAGAATGCTTGATCACTCTTTAATGTGGTGGGAAAAGAGTTTATTACATAAGAGAACAGGGTCACCCGATCATCATCAGGACTCAATTGCCCTTGTGCACCAGTACGGAAAATGCAATATGAAGGCATTCATATTACAGCAGATTTAATAAGCGGTTCTGCTGATAGTGCCTGGAAGTCTGGAAGTTCATGTTAAAATGGTCACCTTTTTTTTATTTTTTTTTTGTTCAAGTTACAGAACCGTTGAAAATGTTCTATGTATTTTTTTGTCCTGGTGCTGTGACCTCTGAGCCCCGTATTTGATATTACACACAGATTTTTTGGTTCTTTAAAGCTGGAAAAATATATGTGGTATTTATCATTAAATAATTAATCCAAACCTTCAACAGGGCAGGCTTATTGACAGTTAGCTGGATCATGACCCAGACGGCTTACTCTGAACCATACATGAAGTAATGACCACATACAAATGTATTAATTTATTAGATATATAAGAGAAAGAGTTGAGTACATGAGGATTTTAGATAAAAACATGCAGGTTTTTGTAAACTCACCATGATCTGTACTTATCACAATTAAATAGTCATAATAAAAACGTACCTATACTTATACATAATAGAACTAAATAAATCTAATATTTATACATTTAAAATGAATAAAAGTTTGTAAACTATAAAGAACCAGTAGTAAAGTGTATAGGGCATAAACTCAACTAAAAGACTGTTACAAAGACCAATGGCGCCAGAACATATGGCATTTCATTTGTCATGCAATCAAAGGTGCTTCAAGATATATTAGTGAGGTTTCATTTTCATAACGTTTTTAAAGTGTCTTACTAGACCATGAGAAGGACCTCACACCCAACATCACTCGTACTGTAGACTGTTCAACAGAACAGAAAGTGAAGAAATGTTGTGGAGCACAATGTAGAACAAAATGACTGAAACACATAAAATGAGATTATAAATGAATCTATAGCCTCAGTGTATCCTGGGTTAGTTCTCAACACACCTACCTCATGTATATCACTTGATCAGCACTCAGCCAATCATATGAATGATGCTTATGGTTTCAACTCTCCACAAATTTTGCCTTTATTTCAAAATAAGAGCGCACTGTTAGCCAAGCTATGATTTACAAATCAATCCTCCACCTGCTTTCAAAGAACCAAATTAGCGGGATGAGAATAAACAAGATTTGTTTAGTCTTTTTGTTATCCTGAATTAGTTAAGATACAGTTGAAGAACATAGTTGGTGTCTCTCCTGGTTGAATGGCAACCTCACAGTGACAACAAGACAGCAGAAAGCCACAGCTTCTGGAATCTGTTAGCTAAAAAATAGTTACACCGCATAACTCCACACCGGCAATGGAGATTTAAATTTAGGCGTGCTATTTTTCTTTCTTTTTTACTTTAGACAGAGCAAGGCTAGCTGTTTCCCCTGCTTCCAGTCAGTTATTCTAAGCTAAGCTAATGATCTCTTAGCTCATACTTTCGTACAGACATGAGATAGATATGAAAGGAGAATTCCAGTCAATTTTAATATGTAACTCTGTTGTTTATAAATTTTGAGTACTGTCAGTAGAGAGAAAAATGAAAACAATCGGTGCTGCATACACCGTGTTATCCTCCTGTTAGAGTTAGCACCCAACAGGCTTAAACAGGGCAAGTTTGAAACTTGTTTTTAGCCTCTAGACATGTTCAAAATGTCATGACAAATGCCTACCCTTGTGCAGTGATTCCTTCCAAGTGAACACAGTGAATTTGACTGCTGGAGATGTTACAGAAAGGTGTGTTTTGACTAGTGTGAACTTCAACTTCACTGGAAAACAGGAAATAAACAGAGGTATGTGCACTGCCTGAATTAACACAACTTTTATGTCTTTCTGTCACATCCACAACAGTCACATTCACTGTGTTCACTTGGAAGGATTAACTGCTCATGGCTAGGCACTTGTAATGACATTTTAAACATGTTTAGAGGCTAAAAACATGTTTAAAACTTGCCCTGTTCAAGCCTGTTGGGTGCCTAATCTAGCTGGAGGATAACACGGTGTAGGCAGCACCGATTGGCTTAAGTTTTCTCTCTACTGACAGCACTCCAAATTTCCAACCCACAGAGCTATGTGTTAAAATTGACTGAATTTCTCCTTTAATCTTTTCCTCACATTCATGGCAGGAAAGCATGTAAGCACATTTCCCCAAAAATTGAACTATTTCCTTGTGAACTCATAAATAACTTGTTAGAAATTGTCTCCCAAACATTCCATGTCATTAGATGGTCTATGTTGGCGGCAGATGGAAATAGGATTAGTACAGTATTCTCCGGTATAACAACAACTTGTTTGTTGTTGGCATCGTGGGTGTTGTCATATTTCACCATAATCAGTCTTATAGGACCATTTGGCGCCATCCGAGAATGAAAACAATGTGCAGTATGACTCACAACAATACAGCTCTACAATACCCAGTAGGATAGGCTGTATTTGAAGTGTATTGAAGCCAGTGATTGCCACTGAGAACTGCAATATCAAAAGAAATGTGCAAAATGTGTTTGGGAAAATATTGTTTAGGTACAGCACGAGCCAGAGAAAAAAACATGTTTTCATTTCTCGTTGTATCGGTTAGAAATTCAGCTGAACCTTTCACCGCCCACCTCTGTCCGAGAGAAGATTATTTACATTGTGAGTACTAATCATCACTGTTCTGTGAAGCCCTTCTCATAGCTATCAACACAATTCAGGCCTCAACCCGAGAGTGGAAAGAAGAAGCTTTGTCGTATTGATCGCCCTAAATGAAGGCTTTCTGCACCACAAACATTAAGAATTAAGCAGAGTGTTTAGTGGCAATCAGGTCTGTAATAAGAGAAATGCATAATTATAGAGCAGGTACTTACGAACATGACCCTCTTGGGAATGTGGTCTGACTCAACCAGAGGATTCTTGTAGAGCCAAAGCTCTTCTGGTTGAATCACTCTCTCAAAGGGCTCCAGAAACTCTGTAAATCTGTGGCAAAGAACAAATGTACACGGATCAGTTACTCATGTTCTCAAGCTCACTGTATCAGGTATCACATTCTGATTGTGCTTTTCTTCATTTTCTCATTTTAGTTGATTAGCACATTGTTATGTCAATGTGTGTTGGTTGAGGGACGTTCGACGCAAACTGGGCACGAGGACATGTAAGCAGGGCAACTTCACCCAAGATCACCTCCACTGAAGAGCCTTGCTGTGTTGGAACAAATTAGCATGCTCCTGCTTCCTCCAGCCCTCCCTGACCAGCCAGTGATCTGTCAGACATGACCTTGTTCTCTGGCTTCTCGAAAAGTCGTTTTGTCACTGCTTCCTAAAACAAAAAGAGGTTTCTGCGTTCTACCGTTGGGGTTGTGACATACTGTACCTACTAGAGCCGCGAAGAGATCCAAATATTATTAATATAATGATATTTTTGTGTGTTGCCAGGCTATTGTCTCCTTGCAACAAAACGGAAAAACTATTCCTCTCTTTGGGGGAATTTGGTATTAAAATGGGGAATGAGGAAGGCATTGCTTGTGTTATAGCAGAACAGAATTAAGACTAATCTCTGTGTGCGTGTGCGCGCATGTGTCTGTTTGTGTGTGGGTGGGAGGGGGCATGTAAGTTTAACAATAAATCAGCAAAAAAGTAGAGCCACTAACAATTCTAGGATCCCTTATAAATAACAAATCCCAAAATAGTAAATATCTGCAATCCCTGGCATGCTCTAGTTTTTTACCAGCGAGATCAGTGGTAGTTAAGGTTGATGGAACAGTTAGTTAAATGTATAAAAGGTTGATATCTATATACAGTATATGCAGGTTAAAGTGAATCGTGGACAAATCAAGATCTTTAAAAAAAACAAAAAACTGAATGACCAATAAACTGTGACACAGTTGTTTGTGCTTGAAGCATTCTTGGGTCCAGCAATTTATTCTCTGCTCTCCCAAACAGCTACATGCCCTTTAGCTAGACATGTATCACACAGCTGCTCACTGAACAATGGTGAGAAGTGTGTAAATCAAACTGTGGAAATTTGAATGAGGCAATTGGCTAAAAAGCACTTGCATCTTGTGGAAAGTTGTTGGTCCGCTGATAACTGCTATGATGTTTTTGCAAGAGAGCAGCCTAATCAGTGCTAGCTCATTTTACACCTTGCTGAGCCCTTGTACATGATTCACTTCGGCAGACAGCGCAGCAAATGACACACAATATGCTTCATGAATGACTCCCATTTTCCCAGCTTGTCCTCTCTTCAGTTCTCGTTCAGAAATCACTGACAGGAGATGACACACACACACACACAGGTCATTAAATACAGCTCTGGTCTACCTGTCACTCTGCTAGACTTATGATAGCAAATCCTGCTGTAGTGTTAAAGCTAGAGGGAAAATACTATCATCATAGGAAGATATACGACCTACAGTAGGGCATCCATTGGTTCCAACCATGTCGCACAAGCTAGTCTGGAAGGGGATAAATAACACTCCAAAGTTAGGCTTACTCTTGGCAAGGGAAAAAGTTGCATTGACATTTTTTTTAAGTGGTGTTGTCATGGGGCTACCCCATGCCTTTATTTAAGCCGGTGGTAGCATTTGTCTTAGGATGCTAGGTATAAGCAGTAGCGTAGGGTGGTAAGCATGAGCAGTACCATTAGCATGTGGGCTCGCATCAATGAACACATGGCTTGTCTTTTTTTTTTTTTTTTTTCATTTAAATACTAGTCGAAAGACCAGAAATCATGGTTGGATAAATACATGCACCGTTAACACATAGACAGTTCATTTCTAGTCATTTATTTTACCCACAGTCATCCAAATATTATGTTCCATTCACCACGTCTTCAAGCAGGGATCTGGGGCAAAGTGGTAAACAGGAAGTGACAAAGTAATTTATAGGGGGGAAGACCTGGAATGGTCCAAGTGTCAGCCAGTACAGAAGTGTGTACTGGAGTGCCTAGAGTTCTCTGTTTTGAGAAGCTTGTTCAGCAAATAAGGGCGTGCGCCCTCTCTCCCTCCCTAGTTCTTTTACATTTTTGCAATAATTCACCCTTGCAATGCTGCACTTCCATGTGATTGTGGAAGAAATAACTCAAAAAAACGGGTGTAGAACTCCTGAGTCCTTGTCTCCTCTTTCCACCATGGGATAAACATTACAGGTGTTATGAATATGTATGCATGGGGTCCCTAAACAGTCTTGGAATTACATACTGTGGGCGGTGTTGGTCTTAGAGTAGGTGTGGATGAGGGGCCCAATTTGGAATACTCTATCCCCATCCATGATTCCTAATTCAAACTTCATTCAAGGAATGAAGGTTGAAATAGTGGTCCACCTCACAATGATGCACTACAGATTGCAATCGACAGCTCAAATGTCCCTATGGCAATCTATTTTCAGATATTTTCACCATCATTGCTGGGGAGGATGGCTTTCTTCAAATTAAATTGCCTTAGTTTTGGAGAAGTTGTATCCAATCTCCTCCAACAAATTAATACCACCCTCAAAGGATAACCCTTAGCTCAAGTTTTCCAACCATCGTTATTACAGTAAAAGAAATAGTCCAATATGGATTAGATGCACTTTAAGGGCTCCAGGCTCCAAACGTGAAACACAGTTGGATTTAATCAAGGCTTCATCCTTAATTCCATGGATGGACGAGCCTGGCCTTTGTGGAAATTCATTTTACCTTTGTTGTAATTTACAGGCTGAGATAAAAGCAGTAGGGAGCATGTCATTTACAGGCTGGTGGTGACAGCGTGTGCATTTTGTCTGAGGGAGGAAGGAAGGATAATGTGGAGAACATTCACATTAGCAGAGCTAATGTCAGAGCTCGGAGAGGTAATGACATACACAGCATGCACCCCAATTTATCCTGCTGGGAAATAATTGTAATCACATTTGCTCAAAGAGAGAGACAGAGAGGGTTGAAGGGGATGTGGGCTGCATTCTAGTAGAAACTAATTCAGACTGGGCATACCAGCAGGAGTGTCATTTAAGGCTTTTGTTTGGAGCTCATTTCCTGTCCCTTTTTTCTTCTTATTTCCAAGCTTAAAACACTTTCTGTAGCTAACCATGAGAGCAGGAGCTATGGAGACATTGAGAAGAGACAGATGAGGGAATAAAAAAACTGTGAGATGCACCAACCATGTCGAAAAAAAAAAAGAATCAGACTCTCATCAATGCTGCAAAGAGATCCAAGGCCTTCTGACATCATCTTTGGCCAGAATAGATGAGCTCTCCATGTGCCTATAAACACAATGCACCCAAAAAAAAGCCCTGAACTCAGCACAGCCTGCTGGCTGCCTGGGGAGCACCTCATTCTGTTTTATCTCGTCGGTTTGCTCTGTGGAGAGACGTTATTGAGCAAAGGCATAATGGCTTATACAGGGGCCAAAACATTATAGATTAACAGACACGGGTTAGAAGGTGAATGTGTGAAGTTGTTAGATAACCGCAGACGGCATCAAACTGTTCAAATACTTTAGATTCATAGCAGTGGGAACTGGAAGTAACATTTTTCTGTACATGGTTTAATTGTAGGGACATTCATGTTTAATGACCACAAGGTACGTGATGCACCACATACATTACATTACTACACCTAAGTCTTTAAATCTTCACATCTGACCTTTTCTTACTCAGGAACTTTTTAGCTTTTTGTCTCTTTCCTAATCCTCTTCATTAAAACTGCAATTTGGGCCAATATATCATCGCCGATTCCTATCCATCTCTGCTGGATGTATATTCTTATCCGACGTGTACAGCCACAGCTGAGGAAAAAAAATAATAATAAAAGTGAATTGCTGAAACACTCCAGAGGTTTAGCATGTAGCAGCATCGCAAAACAGTAAGAGCAGCTGATTAAAAGCTCTTGATTTCCTATGCACTGTGGGCAGAATCTGTGGATATGGCCTTGGGAATACATATCTGCTGCTGTGCCACAACGACAGAAAGTAAAAAGACAAAAAATCGAGAAATTCCTCCTTCATTTGTTAGATTGCTGCAAAGCAATGACGCATACAGAAAGGGTGGAATAGCTTATTTGGATTAACTTCAGGCAAGCTCCCATTTTCACTAAACTAAGTGTGAAAGTAATCTTTTGGCTGATTGTCTGTGTGTATTGCTGTCTGGTTGTATTTTCGTGCATAGGCCTATCACAGATATGACCAAACAGGAGCTGAGTTTTCATCTCTATCGATCGCATTATATCTGCCAGCAGGGGCCGGCCGAGCGAGAACCGAACACTGAGAGCCCTTATTGAACTGCGGTCGCACAGCATTTATCTACAGGTTCAGGAGGCCGCAGAGCAGCTCCACAGCCGCATAGCTCAGTTAGCAGACAGAGTGTGTGACCTTACCTCTCAAAAGAAATTGAAAACATGAGGGAGCTTTGCAATGTCCACGATACAGAGGTGCAGAGCCCCTGACAGAGCGATTATTTGGATGTCTACGATTGTGCTCTTGGCAAGTCTTGTCCTTCCCCATTGGTAAGGTTAAGCTGTGTTCCTAACCATGTCTTTCACCGCTGCTGTTCACAGGAGTGCTGATGCAACCAGTGACATGTTCAAAAGGGTGCAGTTTATTGTGTCAATTCATATTTGATTGCATTTGCAATCTCATGAGATGCACATTCGGGCATAGGAACGAGCTGTGTGAGTGCAGAGAAGGTGAGGGAGTGCGGGAGAAAGAATTGGAGCTGACCATCTGCTAGATCTGGGACAGACTTTGAACTGGCTTTTCCCTTCATCAGATCAGAGGCGGGCAATCATCACAGCCTCTGATGGCACCCACATGTACTTTTTTCTCCAGTCATGTAATCGTATAAAAGGGAGCTATTGAAATAGTCATTTATAAGATTTACAAGATATTAGGATGAGAGGATGTGAAGAGCCCTGGAGGAAATTCCCACCCGTCTCTGTTCAGTGCATCTTCTGGTTCATTTACCACTGGTAAAGTCCCATTCGTCCTCTTACTCGCCATCAAATCCAACTGGAGACTTTGGGCTGGTCAATAAAGCTAAATGGTCAGTGGTGAAGAGCTTGGGCCTCGGTATGTTGTATTGGTAGAAATGTTAGGAGGGATTCAAGCAGAAACAATAAGAGATATGAAGAGAGTGAACTGTGTTTGCTGGCTTTCTGATTCCTGGCCGGGTTGTGTCCCAGTGGTGGAAGTTGGGTGGCGGCCTGTCTGTGTGTACAAATCTGCAACAAATTGCTTGGATCAACACCTAAAAGTCTGAGAAGATCGCTTTTTTTTTTTTTTAAGTCGTTAAATAATTGATGTGCTTTATCAAAGTGTTCGGTCTCAGTCTGTTAAGTTTGGTTTCTGTCATCTTCTATTTCTAAATTGATGAAGAGTAACACGTATGGTGTTGAAGGTGCTATATTACAAAGCCGATGATGACACATTGCATATATTAATGTTTGCATGAAGAACCAAAAAGGCAGGGTGGCGTAGAAGCAGGCCTGGATTATCTATAAGGGCAAGTGGTCCAGTAGTGGTCCACTACCCAGGAGCACCAACCATTCACCAACAGTGGGGGGGCACATAACACATTTTTTGCATATTGTTATATTATTAAATAGAAATTGTTACTTGTTTATGAACTCTACTTTCACAATAATATTAGTGATAAATAAAAAATTAAATCAAGATCGCATGCCCGCTACCACTTCCCTCCCCAATCTGAGTTGATTTGGTCCACAAGTATTAAACAAATAAGACTCTCCGGGCTGCCTTCAGCAGCTAACGTTAGCTAGCTTGCTTTTTAGGCAATGCACCATGGATGTGTTGAGCAATGTACTGTTAAATGTCACCGCGACAGCAATGGCTTCTCTTTGAAGTGGTATGGAGTCTTTGAGGTAGAGTGCCCAGGGACACCACATTGTCTTAATACATAGACCCAGAGACACTGTAAGTCAGCATTAGCATCATGTTCCAATCAGAACAGCATTGTAACAGAATGTTACTTAAAGGCATACATTACAAGAGTAGTTTGACATTTTGGGAAATGTTCTCTTTCTTGCAGAGAATTGGATGAGAGAATCAATAGCACTCTCATATCTGTCCGTTCAATATGAAGCGACAGCAAGCAGCCGGCTGGTTCAGCATAAAGACACAGGGGGAAACAGCCCGACTGGCTCCTTCCAAAGGCAAACAAATCTGCCTATCGGCATCTCTAAAGCTCACTAACAAATTATAAATTGTTTGTTTAACCTTTTAGGTATACTAACTTGTGATAAGCTAAGCAAAGCGGGAGCTGACTCTTTGCTTCACATTGACTGCAGAGATCTGAGAGTGGTTTGGAACTTCCTAACTAATTCAACGAAAAAGTGAATATTCCCCAAAATGTTAAACTATTCCTTAAAATACCCTTTTTAGCGACTGTGTTGTGTTATTTGGAAAATACAACTGAGTTAACAGAAACTGATTAGTGCAAAAAAGTCAAAGCTACATGTGTAGGGTTCTACTAAGTGCACCTAATGATAAGTAATGCGGGTAATGTGTTGTCTATTTTGCATACGTACATTAAATAGATACATTTTCACAGTGCAACTTAGCTCACATCAGCTTTTTCAGAGTTGTGCATCTGAGAAATGTGCTCAGTCACAGTGTTTTAACCACCAGAAGAGAAATTTGTAATGATTGGTGGATGAGAGTCATGGCAGGTGAGCTGTGGTTTATCACATAGCCACAACTTCCACAGTAAACACAGCTGGAAGGAAAAAGTACAGCAAGGCTTTTGCTCAACTTTTCTGTTCCTTACTCGACAGAATAAATAATACTGCGTTTGCTGTTCCAGCAAAATCAAATCTCACTCCATTGGCTTGGCCTGATTAAAATAAAGACAACCACGGGTATCTGTGATGTAATAAATTCACTGAGATTCGATGAGAGGTGGGTCACAGTGGAGAAAGATGGGAGCCGACTGACAGACTGAGGATCCATTCTTGATTTCATTATGTTGTTTTATCTGATTCATTGCTGGACCCGTAGACCATAGCAAAGCACTGCTGCCCTGGCAACTAATCTGTGTTTATGTGTTAATTGAATAGAGTCTGGGGATAGCTATGCTTTTTAGGAACGGATGTTTCAATCATGCTAACAACCTACATAGACGATTGCCTTCAGGACATTTGAGGCTGCATTTAAATGGCTGGAAAGGGACCGGCGGGAACATGTGTAGAAACAGAAGGTATTAAGCCTGGAGGTTAGGTTGTATGGCAGGTTATGGCAGTGGGTTCAAATGCTGAAGTTTGGAGACACAACTAAGGGAAAATATGTATATTTTCATCTGAATTTGGCCTACAGCAAACTGCATGGCAATTATAATCACATTCAATCAACATAATCTGGGACGTGTTCAAAAAGGACAGTATGTATTTTCCTAGAGGTGTCTTATACTGTACTCTGCTATGCAAGGCAGAATTCAATAAATGTCACATCCCATCTCTCTGTCTTTGTTTGTGTCCGTGGTAACAGTCGAGCCCTTTGACCGTACGTGTCTGGAAAGCACAGCACCGGTCCTGTCACAGGCAGGGGGGAGGGGAGGGGAGTGGGATGGATACTGAGTGACACTCAGCCAGCTCTGGCTTCCCTCGAGCTATCCCTCAAGTTGGCTAAATGGGAGAGAGAAAGAGAAAATGCCATCCTTGTAACGCTGAACCCTAGTGGGGGATCCAGTGGAAAATGCAGGGTCATTTTAAATTTAATAACCCGTTCTCATTGGATAATTCAAGAAGATGTATCAAAGAAGCTAGTATATAATGAGAAGCAAACAAGGGCTGGGTTGGTCAGAATACAGGTGTCTGTTCTTGATAAAAGCCCCAGAGACACTTTGAGAAAGGTCAGAGACACATATTTGAGACAGGCATTAGAAAATTCAATGGTGTGAAGCTGGCAGGACATAGCCAAAGGGACACAGAGGGATTCGGGAATCAAGGAAGCCTGGCGGTGGTGGGGGTGGGGGTGGGCATTCAAGATAAGTTTCCAACCCACAGCAGGAAAGCAAGGAGCCAGGCTGCCACACGCAGATGATTTGCCAGCAGGCTTTGCAAATACTCCACAGTTGTTAGCTTATATTCATGGAGCTTGCTGAGTAAATGCATCAACTTTACCGGCCCATTGGAGTCGACGCCTCAATCCTGGTGTGCTTTCTCTCGATCTTATACGGAAAAAACCTTTGGACGGTTTTAAATAGTACTGTAGTGCACAGGAGTGCTTCTGTAATGAAGTGTTGTTACATTTCCTGGTGTACCCCACTTTCCTTCTCATCGACATGAACTTTAGCCATTCATTTCCTATTTTCCCACTATGCATGATGATGACTATAAATTGCAGTGTAGCTAGGAAAAAGGGATTTCCACAGGATCCTTAAAAAGCTGTTGTGTTGGCAACATCTCAATCTATTGAAGCTACCCTTTATTATGAAATTGGCACGTTGGTCTCGTCAAGTGATTTCAAAATGGCTACTCTAGAAAGAAGCATGATTCTGGGTACCCTGCAGCGATACCTGATGTTTATCATTGATGGTTTAGTTTGGCTCTCTGCTTTCAACCTCCACAGTTGTCTACACAAGACATAAATAACTGCTTATTAACTTATTTGTTTAATGGTGGATTGTTTCTTTAATAACTGGTATGAAATTAACCTATCTGCACCTAATGTACATTTAGGGCGAGAGTTTGTTCCAGCTACGCTCACCCCACTGCTCGGTAATTATCCTGCAACCCTTAGATTAACCAGTCACTCAAGTGTGAATGCACACTTTTAATTATGTTTTAATCAGTTAACTTTGAAATGTTCAAATCTACAAATAAAATCTGAGTTTCACGACATTCCCTTGCTTTGACATTTGTGATTATTGAAACATAAAAACATGACTGCTGAGGCACAGATAATGAAATCTGCAGGCGGAATAATTGACACCTGTGGTCACCGCAGAGGTTAATGCGTCTGTGTCCAGCTCAAAGCGAGCACCTAGGGATTCAAATCTCAACAGAAGGTACTTAAAGAAACTGCGGCTGTGCGTGCGTGTACTTTTTGGTATTTAAAGTAAGGTCTGAGGGTAACCATGCTTGGACTGTTGAAAATAATAATGCTAAAAGACAGAGGAAGGAAGCGAGGTGGCAAGAAATGCACAGAGACACCCTGAACACATTTACTTGGTGATGGTGGACACAGATATGGGACCAGGACACAAGGCTGACATTTATCAGTGTTGTCACGCTCATCGTTTATCCGAGCAAATATCAAAGTCGACAGCGACAAGAGAGAGATTCCAAGCCTTGAGCTCTTTGTTCATTCAACGCGAGGGTGAAAATACACACCCCTGAACAGCATCTGCAGAGCGCTGAAGCTGCATTAGCACCGTCAGGAGCACTGATAGATGCCACCACACACACACACACACGCACACACACACACACATGCACGCTGTCACAATCACAGATACAAACTGAAGATAATTTGATACACAATTACTCTTTTTTTCCTCCAAACATGAACAAATACACAAACACGCACAAAGTGATGTTATACTTTCATGCATCTATGACCACATACATTACATCTGCTGATCTGTTTTAGTAAATGTATTAAATGTTCTCTCACTGTGACACTCACTTTCCTTGCCACGGGCTATTTATGTTTCATGGCTACGGCTTGAATTCATTTTTTCCCCCCTCCTGGTTATTTGTTGTTGTTTTTTGTGTTGGGCACTCTTCTCTGTCATGGATTTTAATATCCTTTGTCATTTTGATTTTTTTCAGATTTTCCTGAGGAGGGTGATGCTGTTTTGGATTTCCACAATCTGCATGTGCAAACAAACAATACCCGTGGATAGTAGGAAGAATAAAACAAATTTCCACATTTTAGGCACATGCCACTAAAGCACAAGGATGTAAGGATAAATCCCAGCTAAAGCCCTGTACACTCAAATGGGTGTTTTCTTTTCTTCGTGCTGATTAACCTGTTTAAGGAATCAGCTTGGTGAAGCCGTGAGGCGTGGGCAGAGGGTCACAGAGTGGGACCCAGCCAACCAGCTCTATTTTAATTACCTCTTAAGTCAGTCACATGATGCAGAATATTGCCATTTTAGAAATAATTAATAGCTAAAAGAGACACAAGTATTGACCTTATATCCTTGGCTTCTGACAATCTGGTGGAAATCAGTTTAACCCAGGGGTTTAAAAACTGCTAAGGGGGGTTGCAGGGTGGAAGCGGAGGGTGAAAATGAGATAAAGATACTGCTACTGCAAGGTGAAAGAGACAGCAAGCCAGTGTCCTTTAACACAACGGGAATTAAGTTATCGTAGTGTAGCTCGCTGATTTGGCACGTTTATCACTACGGCTGGATGATAAAAGAAATAAATCTAACAAAATGAGAGAAAGATGCTAATCAAACCCTCTCTCAGGCATTACACACCCACACAGCTTTGAAAAGAGCTCTTATCAGCCAAAATAACTGAACTCACCTGGGATTTTAATTTTTGTTGCCTAAATCCAACTACTTCCATTCCACAGCGTTTACTAAGTGTTTAAAATTGTACCCCGCTAGGTTAAATAGACTGGTCACATCACTACGGTCACATGATTAAACCGCCAACGTGTGGCAGTAAATAAAAGCGTTATATATGTCGTTTTGGGAGCCTTTGGAGATCAACCTGTAATGTTATGTAGAGGCACAGTATGAGGATGTGTTGCTTTACTTGGGTTTGCAGTGGTTTTTAACTGCTGTTTCTTGGTCTCAACAGCTGCATTACAGTAAAGTGACACAATTAAAATAACTATGAATGGCTCTGCATGCTTGGTCACCATCTGAAATGTGTTTTAAGTAGAGATGTAATATAAATAGCATAAGTGAAGGGTCTGTTTTGTTTAAAGGTACTGGTGCACTGTTATTGCTCACCCCGTCTCATTACGACTTTCACCTGAAAGGAATGGAGTCGCCATTGAGAAGTCAGTGTGAGAATTTGGGGCTTGCCTTATGACACAACTCTAATCATAGTGGAGCTGTCTTTCAGTGGGCTTCCTCCAGCTGTCAAGACTAAAATATGTGTGGGTAGAAATAAAATGAGCTGTTGCATGTGGAGGATCTGGTCTTTAAATTCGTCAATGACAACCACGCCTGTTCCCAGCTTTAGCACACTTGTAAAGCTGATGCAAATTCAAGGGATACAAAACACAATGGCTGTTTACCTTAAAGTTATAAAAAGTTGTCAGAGACATGGCTGTGTCCTGCCATGGACTATAACACACTGTCTGTGCAGTATGGGAGTCACCTTGCTGTGGCAAAGAGTGAGCATTCACTCTTCAGTGCATTGTCTAAAGGAAACCACGGAGGAGTCATCAAGGGAAGAGTCTGGTCTGACAGCAAAACCCAGAGGACTGAGAGGGACACACACACACACACACACACACACACACACAGATGTGATGAAGGCTTCTCCAGAAGGCGCTTGTGTATATATTTTGAGATTTGGGTCAGGATACTGATGCGTGTGTGTGTGTGTGTGTGTGTGTGTGTGTGTGTGTGTGTGTGTGTGTGTGTGTTTGTAGGGTCTGTGTGGGGTGTTGTATTTTGGTGTGTGTGTGTGTGTGTGTGTGTGTGTGTGTGTGTGTGTGTGTGTGTGTGTGTGTGTGCGTTGGAGGAGGGCTCTTTCATCTCCTTAGTCCCTCATCTGTCTTTTTACAGATAAGAGTATAAAGCTGGAAAAGACAGTAATGGAGAAGATCTAACAAAATACCTGAGAAAGGGGCAAGGGAGAGAAGAAGTAATAGAGGGAGAGGGTGAGAGCGAGGGAGAGAGATTGCGTAAGAATAGAAGTATCACAATGGGAGAAAGTGTAAAGCAGTGCAGGGATCTTTCCTTCTCCTCCGACAGGAACAAATAATTCATCATTTACTAGACAAATGGGTACATTCTTATGGAACATTTCTAGACAAATGGTATTGGCTACAGCACACACAATACATATAATAGCATGTCTCTATAATAATCAATTACATCTCCTGGGCTTGGAGTTGTTAAAGTGTTATCTACATATTCATAATCATTTGTGACAGGATTTTCATTTTCGACATCAAGAATGTGAACTGATTTTTTTCGGGGTAAAATAAATGGGATTAAAGAGATTAACTTGCAGCATTAAGAACTTCTTCCAAAGGATCAGAAATGTACAATTTAATTGGATGACAGTAGCAGTTATATATTCCAGCATATCCCTTTCAATTAGGAAAATGCATACCAGCATAAGCACAATCCCCACCGGAACTGCAGTCTTAATGACTGGATTCTTGATTAATTGCCCCCTGTAACCATGGCGGCCGTGAACATTTTCTTAATGTCACATTGTAATGACAGCTATAGGGGTGGGCTTGGATTTCAGTCAGATTTGGGATGAAGACTGCAACAAAATATGAGTAAATATGATTATTTTTCATGCCAATAACGACCATTTAGTTGAGGAAATTGGTTACGGTTTCTTACAAATCTTTTGGTGCTAAAGGTGCAGACTGGATGTAAATGTAAATGAAAATGGACTTTTTTTATACTTAGTCTAATCGACTACTCAAATTGTACAGGAACCATTCACCATTTACACACTGCCGCACAAGGTGTCACAAGTCAAGTTTATTTCATCCATAAAAATGGAAATTACAGCGCTCATACCCGCCTCAATGCCCATAACAACTCGAGCATGAATACAATACAATAAATACACTATGCAATACCAAACAATACATAAATACAATACACCTGCTCATCAGATTAACACTCACACACATTTATGGCGTTTTTCCACTGCATGGTACCTTCTCGACTTGTCTTGACTCTAATCGCCCTTTTTGCTTTTCCATTACGGAAAAAAGGTCCCTGGTACCTGCTAACAGGTACTTTTGTAGTACCACCTCAGTCGAGTTGAGGTGAAACCTGCAGACTACTGATTGGTCGGAGAGAATCGTCACTAATCAATGCGTCATCATAAAAGTGAATAGCTTAACCTGCGTTTTCTTTTTTGCTGCCTCCAGCTTCTTTTGAAACTAAATGTGTCTTCTAGCTGTGGCAATAGCCACACGCCGAGAATCAAAACCAACACACCTTTGACGTACTGTGTGTGTGTGTGTGTGTTGCGTTAGGTCACGACGGTCTCCTGCTATGACGACGAGCCACGGCCACGGCCTCACGCATGAGACGGTACTAATCTGCAATGGAAGAAGGAGAAGGAGGACGGGGCCCCGCGGTCGAGTTGAGCTGGTACCATTAATGGAAAAAAACCACGGGTTGAACTCCCAACCTTTCATGTGACTGGCAACCGCTCCACCACTGAGCCACGGCCGCCCCGAGACTGAAGACAACCGAAGGTGAAACACTTAAATCTTTTTCAGACATGATGTTATAAACTCACAAGAATTATGCAAAAATATGCAAAACTAGGCAAAAATCCATGTATTTCTATGTTCTGTGTGTATAATCATAGTGGCCAGTTAATTAGGTGCACCAAGGTTATACTGTCATGAAGGTCAGGGTTCTAACCTTCATGACAGTACAACTGAGTGTAGTTGCAACTACACAAGCAGTGGTGATAAGTAACTAAGCAAATATACTTGAGTACAATACTTTAAGAATTGCGAGGTACTTTTACTTTACTTGAGTATTTCTATTTAATGCTACATTATACTTCTACTGCATTACATTTCTGAGGGAAATATTGTACTTTTTACTACTAGGCTACTTTTATTTGACAGCTGTAGTTTTTTTTGCAGTTTCAGAATGGTAATAGAAAATATGAGAATTATGAATTATGATGTATTATTATAGATTTAGCAATTAACAATTGCCCCAACTTTACCAGATGCAACATATAAGTCATGCTTATACGTGCATGAATCAATGATTATAATCCTGTTATGTATATAAATATATGGTAGCTCAGGTGGTAGAGCAGTAGTTTACCAATTGGAAGGTTGGGGGTTTAATCCCTGGCACTGCTGCCCCATGTTGAAGTGTCCTTGGGCAAGACACTGAACCCTGAATTGCTCTTAGTGTTTGAATGTTTATCTGGAACTTTTTAGATCAAATTGTCAGCTAAAAGTCATTAGTCATTCTGAAATGGGCCATTCTGCATAATAACTGCATTTTCATTCTAATGCATTGGTACTTTTACATAAGTACAATTTTTACTTTTACTCGTAGCAGAGATTTAGTCATAAAATTTGAAATTTGACCTGATGATGGTGATAAATTAAAAGTTAAAGAGATCACCACAGGGTCATGCACATCTGAATACAATTTCAAGACATCCATTAATGTCTTTATCTGCCTACATTTCATCATCTAATCGATAATTCGACTCATGGGGGGAATCTCTGTAAAAACGGTTTTCCTTTAAGAAGAAATGGTGAAAATGGCCCATGGAGAGTAACTGAGTGATCTAATGCCCGTGCAAGGATAAAGACAGGGGGTTGGATAGATGACAGCAGGGGACAGCGAGACATAATGAGCTGATCAAGCGATAGAGGAGAACGAAATGCCAGAGTAGCTTAGAGCGCGACAGACTGGGCTGTTAAGGAGTCCCTGGTCTTGCTGTGATCGTCTGCTGCCTCTTCTCTCATTGGAATAATGCTTATTTCTGTTTTTTGATCCAAGCTCCAATCTGTCCATCCTTTCATTATGCAATTATTTTTTTCTCTGATTTGGCCTTGTCTGTGCATTTTTTCATCCATCTACAGTATGTTCCATTATTTCATTGTTTTTTTTTCCCATATTCTGAGTTCATCATGGTCTCTAATTAAAATTGGCACCCAGACCTTTTGAAAACCTGGTACCTCTGGCTTTGTTTTCCATCTAAGTATTTCCTCTCTTGTCGAATCATCTCTCTTTTGTTTGGTTCAATTGAAGGTCTACGTATACTGCCTTTTTTCAAAAGCTATGAACGAAGTAAAATCATCAGATTGATTTTGCACAATC
Organism: Etheostoma spectabile; assembly: GCF_008692095.1. Lineage (NCBI taxonomy): Eukaryota > Metazoa > Chordata > Actinopteri > Perciformes > Percidae > Etheostoma > Etheostoma spectabile. The sequence goes on along the minus strand of NC_045740.1, from coordinate 440,199 downwards.
AAGTACAACAATAGATGTTCTCTTTCTGTGCTGTTTCGGACAACAATCAATAAATGAACGTGAACTGGAGGTCCCACTCGTCGTTGTTTTCCCTCCGTCTGTGTGTTTCCACCTCCCTCCAGCCACAGTCAGTTGTCAAGCCTGCAATCTCAATTTTTCTTTCATATTCAAGATAATAAGGGTTACAGATTGCATGACCTGTGATTCGGTGCCTCAGATGTTGGCTGCCAAAATTGCAAAACACTGCAACAACCACACCTGCAGTGGAAAGTAAACAAACTGCTCTAGTTTAAAAGTCACATTCTGGAAAAGTCATTTCTGACCACAATAGAAGACCAAAAGGTGCAGTATTGCACCTTTTGGTGAACCCAAAAGGAAGGTGGTAGGTAGGCAGGCTCAAACATTGCATGTTTCCTGAGTTAATTTCCAGTGGTCTGCTGTACACGGATAATTAAACAATCATAAAACTTAAAGAAAGTAAGACATTAAACTAGTACCAGCGTTAACAGGCGTGCGTTCCTAGCAGCACAGCCTCACCCCCCTTACCTTTCTCCAGGGAGTGCAAATCCCACTATTTATATAGGATGGTCAATTCCCACCCCACTGCTTTAGTCCATCCCATCCCTAAAGCAGGTTGATCTACTCCATAACATTAATACCTAGCAATCTCTTAACATATGGAACTTGGTTACCAGTTTCCTCCTATCCCACTGCCTTCAAAACAGGTCAGGGGTATTCATACCTTTTTATATAATAACCGAAAACAACCAAAATAAACATTTCTATAAGAAAGAAAACCCTCTACTTGGTTTGGCCCAGTGATGTCATCCATGACCACCCCCCCATTCCTATAAAACAGGAAATGCTTAGGCCGGCCCCTCCCGAAACAATTGTCCTGCATGGTGCAGCTGAACAAAGGAACAAATAATTGTAAGTATCAACACAGGGAAACCATTTAACAATGTTTAAACTTGCAACCTAATGAAATGGATTTGAAACTAACATGACTGTGTGTCTACTTACTATAGCTAATGACCTGTATGGGACAAGTGGTGAGCCAACCCACTTTGTCACAAGTATTTGTCACAGAGCAACACAGGCTGTAATTTGGAGTCCGATTTGACAGGCCTCAGTGCTTTATTCTAGACATAATTCCTTACAGTATTCATTGGAGTCCTCTTTCAGACGTTGGGCTTTCTTCATCAGCAACTCTTTTACTTCAGCTCTCTGCCATTACCCGCTGTGCAGCTATCGTAAAATCAGCTTGAGTGAGCTTGTTTTTGCTGGAGACTTTGCCCATGGGAAGCGCCGTTGGGATTAAACCATGCAGACAAGTGAGATAAAAACAAAGAGCTGAAAGCTTCGGGGCTGCAGAGTGGAGTGCCTTTTCTGGGGGATTGGAATCGGCGGTATTACCAAACCTTTCAGATTACGGGGATTTAAATTAAATACCATTTAATGAATCTTTAAAGTGGCAATCACACCTGAGGCCTTTGGCTGAACATTTCCTTTCAGGAAATCTCTTTACTCATATCCTATTTAAGGATTCCTCAAAGACTTTCAAAATGTGTGTCAGTGGTGTTTGCGATTTATGTTTAGTGTTTTAGTGAGAGTACATTACCTTGTGTTAAATGTCCTTATAAAGTAATTTAATCAAACCCAACTGTTTAATCTAATTATGGTTGCATTTCGTTCTGCAATAGTCATTCAATGTATTTATATTCTGTAATTCTTAATATAATATAATATCTTAATATGTTCTATTTATGGGAGTGGCGGAGTCCATCATTCCCACACTTGAACAGGACAACTATGCATGTATGTAATCTAGCGCTATAACAGCATCACTGTTTACTCTTTGCTTCCTTTACATCCTATCAGGGACGGCTCAGAGCGATTGCCAGCCAATCGGAAGGTTGGTGGTTCAATCCCTGTCCTGTCCTTGGGCAAGACACTGAACCCGGATTCTGCCCCATTTGACGTGTAAATGTGTGTGAGTGTTTATCTGATGAGCAGGTGGCACCACGGCAGCCTCGGCCACAGAGTGTGAATGGTGAATGGTTTCTGTACTATGTCAAAGCGCTTTGAGCAGTTGTTGATTTATATAAATACAGACCATTTACATCAGAGCTGTATTGTGCTACTGCAGATGCCAACCCAACCGCCTGCTGCTTCACATTGTCATTTGTCAATGTGGTTAGCACTCACCACAACCCGTTGTCGACATTTTTTCTTCAGCTGATCTTTTTTTTTTTTTTTTACAAGGTGGTTGCTAATGGGACAAGAAGGAGCAGCTACAGTGAGCTGTGAGACGAAGAGCTGCAGGCGAACAGCTGCACACCTCCAATTAGCTTTGTATCAACTCTTTTGGCAATGGCTTGAATGTCACAAACGTTCATAAATATAAAATAGTTGGACACTATAGTTCTAACAGGCAACCTAAACAATCCACTTATTCTTAAAGAGTGTATGGCTTGACATTCCACTCTTCCCCAACATCTTCCCAGGCTTTCGGAGCCTTGCCAAAGCTCTGGGCTGAATCCCAGGGCTGCTCCTAAGCCTTGCCCTGAGAGGAAGTAAGGCAAACTCTATTTTGAGGGACGACTGGTGTTGTTTTCGAGCACACGCTGTTAACATCTAAAATTCCAAGATCAGATCAATGTCAGAGGGTATGTAGCTCGTCTCATTTCACATTCAGACATGCTTCAGTGCAAATACATGCAATAAAAGAAAAGTCCCCCTCAATCACTAGAAATCTCTGCTACAAAAGAGACAATTGAGCTTACATTCAAATTGTTACCCCTGGCTGAAACATCTATTCTATTTTGTTGTGAACATCAGCCTGTAAAACAGCTGATCTTGCCCTGGCCAAATTGCTCCATTGAGAAGATTTTAGACTGCCCTGATGAAGAGTTCTCAGAGTGATTTTGGTGCCTCTCCATTGGCTAGGCCTCAGGTTTTAATCTGCTGAATCCACGTCCTCCATTGTATCTTCCACCTCTGTCTTTCTTTTTGTCCATGTATCCTTCTTGCTTTGTCTCCTGTTCTCTCTCTCCCAGTATTATTATAGTTACTGGAATCCATCTGTTTATTATAGGTACCCGACTGTGAACTGGGGAATAAACACAAAGAAACTTGATTGATTAAGGACAAGAGCTCCGCTGCACAGTCACTCAAGGAAGAAATGACTTCTTTGTATTTGTCTCAGCTCTTGCTTGATTTGCTCCAGATTACAAGAAAAATAAAATAACACCAATCTCATTATCCTCCCCTTGTATGTTAAGTAGCTAATCGCAGGAGAAAAAGAACTCTGATGCCATTTTCCGCTTTTGTTTTCTCCAAATTTGAAATATCTGTTTTCATTTAGATTTTTGAACTCTGGAGATGTGTGACTCCTGTGGTGCCCACCAAGCTATGAAGGCTACATGACCTTACGTGTTTCACAGCACAGGGTCAAACTAACCTCACAGACTGGGCCAGTCGCCTCCTGAGGCCTGGGACAGGCAGGCAGCTTGGCAAGCAAGGGCAAATAAAAAGAAATTTCCCCTTAAAGGCAAGTCATCGTTGATGAAATGTGGATGTAAGTAATGCAGAGAATTCAGGGCACTGGGTTTAAAATGTCCTCTCACACCGGAACAGTCCTCGGAGAGTACAAAGACGTGCTTTACTGTGTGGCGGAGAAAAACAAGAGCAGTTTGTGTGGGTGACCACGCACAGTGAGAGTTATTTCAAAGACAAAAAGAATGGCAGAACTTGTTATCTCTGATTAAAGACACCTCTCTGATGCATTCATATCAGCTTATAAGCCCAAACTAAAGGACTCATTAATTCAATTTCAGCATCCCTTGGTATAGTACATGTTCATGACTAGGAAGGAATATTAACCACAAATTAGGGCTGCACGATATGAGGAAAATATCTAATTGCGATTAGTTTGACTGATGATTCACGATATTGGAGGGAACGATCGTTTTTGTATCATTGTTCCCATTTTCCCTGAAAATTATTAAAAATGAAAGAACTTGAAGTGATTATAGTGTCATTTTTTTCGAGGATTTGTACCAAACAAAGATTGTTTTCTTTAGTCGGTAGGAGACGATTTGTAGGCCGGGACGTGTCTGCCGCACCACAATACTTTCATTCAGAATGGTTTGACACATATTTTCTATAAATATTGCACCCCCCCCCTCCTGCGATTTGGATATTGCACTAGTCCATATTGCAATTTCAATCTAATTGTGATTGTGCTGCCCTACCACAAATTAAAAAATTGGCTCTTCCAGTTAGTCAAATGTAATACCGAGCTGCAGAGAAAGCAATAAGATTGGAATCTGAATGGGAGAAGCAGGATTTTAACTAGCAATAAAGCAAGGCAAGCAATACACCATTGCAAAGTTTTTTTGGATAAACATACACTAGAGCCCGACCGATATATCGATATCGGCATTTATAATGGCCAATTTTAAAAAAATATATATTTTAAAAATATTATCCATCAGAATCATTTATTTGTCATTATAAATGATTCTGATAAATGAATATTTGTCAACCATGTTATGAGCGTTGTTGTTGCATAGTTTGTCCACCAGATGACGCTCCACAGCATCCCTGTTGGCAACACTGATTATTTTTTTGTTAATGTGTTTTTGTACTAAGGACTTTACGTTTCATATCTTAAGTTTGTATTTTTATACATTTTATTTATCAGAACTTTAATATATTTTGATGTTCCTCGGTTCTGTTGTGACAAATAAACAAATTACTATCATATTATTTTAGTGAGAACTCGTACATAACTACAAATAACTAATGTTAGGGAAATCTCTAACCAATTAGTCGTATCGGTATCTAACATCCACGCATAAGGCTGCCATTTTCCTCCCAAGATAAAACTACAGTACATTACATCTACACTGAACAGCAGACACAAAAGACGACAGCTAAAAACTGTCCTTTGTACTTCCGGCGAAGAACACGGGCGATTCTAGTTGACCCCAATTATCCTGCTTTTACCTCGGGCTTTGAGGTGAGACAAGAACAGGGAACTGCTGCCCCCCCCCCCCCCCCCCCCCCCCCCCCCCCCGGGGCACGGAGCTCTGTCTGATCTGCCAGGCACAAAGCTAGTTCACTACAACAATTACTCTCATCTTAAGCACAAATTCCATTATGTAGTATTTTTATTTGTGTCACTTTCATCAAATGAAAATGCTACATAATGGAATTTGGATTTCTTGGCTCTGTGTTTCACCAGTATTTATCACTATCCAATTACAACTACCCATGTCATGCTAAAATGTCACCATGTGCAGGTATGAGGACATCATTTGCATGTGGCATTTGATGTTGCATGTCTGTATGCATGCACGGTCACGTAGAAGGAGTCAACTTGGTCGTGGTGCCATATTCATTTCATGTGTTACTTGTAAGTATGAAGCAGATCAAGTTTACTGATGGGGGCCCCATTACAAACACGGTTTATTAGCCTTTTACTTGGTTTCTGTGTAGCAAAGAGGGAATATGTGGGAGTAAAATTTGATTCATTACAGTGATCAAGGACTTTTTGAGAGGGGCTTCTGTGGCAGCGTGCAGTTAGTTGAAGATAATGATGATATTGTGTGAAATTGCTTTTTGTTTAGCTGCGAGCACTGACACTTAATAACAAATCAGCCACAAATGTGAAACCCGCAGACTCCCGCGTGCAAACACACAAAGGGCTCTATGCCAGAAGGCTTAATGCTTCCACTCTTGACATGTTTCATTCGTTGGTCTGATCCCTCCAGCTGAGTATCCCCCAAACAATTTGAACATGCAGCATTAGGCTCTTCTTCTCTCTAATACTCCTTTTAGGCAGCACACATATAGCTGGACCACTTAACCCAAAGACAGATGTTAACATGCAATGCAAAGAGCGTAGCTAAAACACTCCAAATCAGTAGGTGTGATTTTTGACTTCTGTTTTTTTCTTCTTCCCACAGATGGAATGAAAGCCACTGCGACCTGGGCCTTTTATCAGATGGTAGCCCATTAAGCAGAAAGTTGATAAATGACACAATCCTGATGCAAACAAAGCTTTTAATCACCCCAGGCTAGACAAACAACTGGAATAAATCTGAAATTCATATTTCATATTTATGTTAGTTTTCGAAGGCTGCTGCCTGTGAGGCACAGCCTTCTCAGCAAAGTTTCATTCTGCAAAAAGAAAAGTATTGAGCATAGATATCAATTCATCCCTGTGTTGGCCTTCCCTTAGATCTGTTTTCTTGTGAAGTGAAGTGGTCAAAGAAGCTGCCTCTGTCTCTCTCTCCAGCCATCTCTGATTGGACCAAAACATGTCCCCATGATATTCTGTATCACGAGAGTCTCTATCTTCAAAGAAAAGCTGGAATGGAGCTGAATAGTGATACACTGATTTATGACATGAAGTAAAAAATGTTGTGGGATATTCAGCTTGTTTTTTTTTTTGCAACCTGTTAACTCAGCTTCTGTCTCCTGTCCTATTGGTTTAGCAGTGGTCTGCCCCTCCACTGCGACACACCAGCACCACACCGCGGCAAATGGACCTGAATGAAGGTGTTACATACTATAGTATAGGTGTTAAGACTGTGTCTAAAACATCCAAGGCACATGGATAACGCCAGTCATGGAAGTGAATGTCATCAGGTCACATAATGCCATGCACATAATTTTTTTTTTTTTTCAGAGATCAGAATCTCATATGCTCGAGGCTTTACTTACACAAAAACTCCGAAAAGCAGAACTCGGATGCCAATCTCCAAAGCCAGCTCTCGCACGTTTTTCCTGCGGTCCGGGGGCGACACGTTCATGATTGGGAGATAATCCGTCCAAGTGAAATAGCAAGACAAAGGCGGTCCCTGGGAGTTCTGATGCGTGTTCACTTTTGTAATCCACCTGAAACAAAGCGGGCGCTTTCCAGCGGTGCTCCCTAATCACGCATGCCGCGCGCCTCCATCGCCGCTCGGTCACCTGAAGCAGTCTTCCCCCTTTCCCTTCGCCTTCGCCTGTCTCCGTCTGCTTCAATCCCCTCTGGCGATTTTCTTTTATTCTAACTGTTGTTTTTTTGCTGCCAGCTGCTCCTCCTACCGAGTAAATGTGTCCTTCCTCCGCTCCATCTATTACTTCAACTGGGCTGGAGTTTGGAGTAGAGATGGGAAAACATTAGAGGTGTGGGGCGAAGTGATGGGAGAGACAAGTGAAGAGAGAGGAGAGTCTGAGCGTTGGCGAGTGTGTTGCGTCTCTCTCTCTCTCTCTCTCTCTCTCTCTCTCTCTCTCTCTCTCTCTCTCTTGGCTTCCCTTTGGAGACTCAGTTGAGGAGAAGTTTTTGGAACGCCACTCAGCAGTCTGCTTCACAGATGAATGAAGTTCAGAGTCCCTATCCTATCCAGTAGTAATGCAATACACTCTTATCAGCTGAATGTCTTCTTGTCTAGACTGACGCCAAGAGACATTGCTCCTGCAAACATCTCCTCATGAATAATGAAGCATAGTCAATGTGTTAAAGCAGAGGGGAGCACTCCGTTCGATTTAGGTGTTCATCACCGAAACATGTCACAGTGGTTGGGGGGGGGGTTATTAGGCTGATCTCTCAGCCTGACTTATGTTTTATAACTCTGCTGTGCCAGCCGATTTAGGGGAGCCATGCTCACTGTTGTCTCCCCCATAATGTCCAATCATACACTACTACTATAAAGGATCCAGCTCCTCAGGGTTTTTTGCAACCTGACAGTGATGAAAGAGCAGAGGCAGCAGCATAGACCTGCGGGCCAGAAAACCTGGCCAGCACTTTATAGACGCATGAATATTTGATGCCTTCTAAAACTGGCCTTCCTGCATTACCTGTCAGTCCAAAATGTGCCTCTGTGTATGTATATGTACTGTATGTGTGTGTGAGAGAGAGAGAGAGAGAGAAAGAGAGAGAGAGAGCGACCATCTTGGAAAACGCTCTGACCCAAAAACTTGTTCGCTGCCTTTCTAGGTCACAAGCTTGACAAGCTGGAAGCTGACTCTGTAGATGCAATTTAGAAATTGCAAATTCTTGCTGGTTAACAAGCCATCCTGTTAGCTACAACAAAGATAAATGAATGTATATACACGCACAAACACAGGTCACTGCAGATGTTTTGATGTTTATTGGTTGATGTTTCTGAAGTCTTTGCCAGCTCCCTAATAAGAACAGAAGAAAACAATAGGAGAAGTAAAATGGTGGTAGGTTAATAGGTGAGATCTTACTTCAAAGCTTTCTGGCCACCAACAGCCTTTTCAGCTTTTAGAGAGCGTGGCATGTGTGTTACAAGCTATCAACATTGTTTTACCTCACAGCGTCTGAGTACTCATGATTCAGATGATTCACTCTGGTCAGAGAGGCTTTCCAGTCCTTTGAGAGCATAGGCACAGGCCAACATAATCATTCAATTATAGGACAGAAAAAAATAGAACTTTTTTTTCTCTGGTTAAAACCATAATTACTTATTCTTTGTTGCCGAACACTCAAGACCTGTATGAGAAGACACAACTTTCCTTTTAATCTCTATTCTTTTATATTGTTTAATTTTCAAAGTTATTTCCTTAGGTCCCATGACAGGGCTCTTTGGATGCTTTTATATAGACCTTAGTGGTCCCCTAATACTGTATCTGAAGTCTCTTTTATATAGACCTTAGTGGTCCCCTAATACTGTATCTGAAGTCTCTTATATAGACCTTAGTGGTCCCCTAATACTGTATCTGAAGTCTCTTTTATATAGACCTTAGTGGTCCCCTAATACTGGTATCGAAGTCCTCTTTATATAGACCTATGTCCCTATACGTATCTGAAGTCCTTTTATATAGCCCTTAGTGGTTCCCTAATACTGTCTCGAAGTCTCTTTTATAGACTTAGTGGTTCCCTAATACTGTATCTGAAGTCTCTTTTATATAGACCTTAGTGGTCCCCTAATACTGTATCTGAAGTCTCTTTTATATAGACCTTAGTGGTCCCCTAATACGGTATCTGAAGTCTCTTTTATAGACCTTAGTGGTCCCTAATACTGTATCTGAAGTCTTTTATATAGACCTTAGTGGTCCCCTAATACTGTATCTGAAGTCTCTTTATATAGACCTTAGTGGTCCCCTAATCTTATCTGAAGTCTCTTTATATAAGACCTTAGTGGTCCCATACTGTATCTAAAGTCTCTTTTATATAGACCTTGTGGTCCCCTAATACTGTATCTGAAGTCCTTTTATATAGACCTTGGTCCCCTAATACTGTATCTGAAGTCTCTTTATATAGACCTTAGTGGTTCCCCTAATCCTGTATCGGAATCTCTTTTATATAGACCTTAGTGGTTCCCTAATACTGTATCTGAAGTCTCTTTTATATAGACCTTAGTGGTCCCCTAATACGGTATCTGAAGTCTCTTTTATATAGACCTTAGTGGTCCCCTAATACTGTTCTAATCTCTCTTTATATAGACCTTAGTGTCCCCTAATACTGTATCTGATCTCTTTTATAAGACCTTAGGTCCCTAATATGTATTGAACTCTTTTATATAGACCTTATGTCCCCTAATACTGTATCTGAAGTCTCTTTTATATAGACCTTAGTGTCCCCTACACTGTATCTGAAGTCCCTTTATATAGACCTTAGTGGTCTCCTAATACTGTATCTGAAGTCTCTTTATATAGACCTATGGTCTCCTAATACTGTATCTGAAGTCCTTTTATATAAACTTAGTGTCCCCTATACTGTCTCTGAAGTCTCTTATATAGACCTTAGTGTTCCCCTATACTGTATCTGAAGTCTCTTTCATATAGACCTTAGTGGTCCCCCTAATACTGTATCTGAAGTCTCTTTTATATAGACCTTAGTGTCCCTAATACTGTATCTGAAAGTCTCTTTTATAGACCTTAGTGGTCCCCTATACGTATCTGAAGTCTCTTTTATATAGACCTTAGTGGTCCCTAATACTGTACTGAGTCTCTTTTATATAGACCTTAGTGGTCCCCTAATACTGTATCTGAAGTGTCTTTTATAGACCTTAGTGGTCCCTAATACTGTATCTGAAGTGTCTTTTATATAGACCTTAGTGGTCCCTAATACTGTATCTGAAGTCTCTTTTACAGACCTTAGTGGTCCCTAACACTGTATCTGAAGTCTCTTTTATATAACCTTAGTGGTCCCTAATACTGTATCTGAAGTCTCTATTATATAGACCTAGTGGCCCTAATCTGTATCTGAAGTCTCTTTTAATAGACCTTAGTAGTCCCCTAATACTGTATCTGAAGTCTCTTTATATAGACCTTAGTGGTCCCCTAATACTGTATCGAAGTCTCTTTTATAAGACCTTAGTGTCCCTAATACTGTATCTGAAGTCTCCTTCCCAAAATTCGCCTTGGTGCAGAATCACAGCCACTAGAGCCAGTCCCACATGAGCTTTCCTTAATATGTTCCATTTATGATTCTGTAGCTTTGAGGTTGGGGGGGGGGGGTGCAAGGTAGAGGCTGGAGTGTGGCCTTGACCAACTGCCACTTTGCTTGTTTGACAGCCATGATGTCTCTCTCTCGTGGACCGGCCAAATTCTCTGGGCGGCAAAGTAGAGATAGGGGAGGTAACCTTGCCCCTTTTGACCTCATAAGGGCAAGAGTCCAGATCAGCCCATCTGAGCTTTCATTTTCTCAAAGGCAGAGCAGGATACCCAGAGCTCGGTTTACACCTTTTGCCATTTCTAGACACTGGGGGACCATAGGCAGGCTGGGGGAACTCATATTAATGTTAAAAAACCTCATGAAGTGACATTTTCATGCCATGGGAGCTTTAACATACCTCTTAAGTTATTTTCCTTTCTCTCCAGTGTAGACTGTATGAGTCACATTACCGAGGTTGTTGTCACACTGGGTAGACATATGGCAAACTCTAAAATGTGTTCCTTCCATTTCCATCCTCCCTAGGTATGGGTGCATGTACTCTCCACTGTTGAGAACATTTTCTGCAACAGAGTGACTCATCACAAGGATTGGTCCCTTGCTCGGTGAGTTCTAGGCTTTATTGGACATCTTTCCGTATTACACTCTGGGCTAGGTTTTATTGAAAACCATCACTCATTCGTGGTTTATGTTCAGAGTTATACCAGGATGCAGGCAGCATTTTTACATGCTGATCAACATAGAGGGTATAAAGTTTGATACTGTTGTTTAATTTTACTATGTGATAGCATACTTTTTTGCTGAACACTGTATCCATGGCTAAATAAGACGTGCAGGTCTATGTCAAAAAGGTGACGTGTTAGAACATAGAAAATGAAGTTGTAGTATTTTTTTAACCCAATAAGTGGTGGCATAAGGTGGAAAGCAACCCATTTTTATTTTTATTCTTGGAGTCCTTAAAAATCTCAGCAAGAATAGCCAACTTTGTCAGTCGATCCAACTACTTCCAAGAGGGGAGAGAGGCAAATTGCACCACTCAGAAGGGTGGGCACCCTCTATCTTCGACAACATGGCATTCCCTCATTAAACAAATTAGTCGACGGCCCGATATTTTTTTAGTCCGATTTGGCATTCTGAACTTGTTGTTTTGGGTTGTTGGCAACTGCAGACTACTGCAAGACCTGATGATGAAATTACTTCATAGAGCAGCACAATCAAAGCAAATGCTACGGAATTCAAGAGTTGGTCAAGTTTGTATGTTTAAACTAAGAGGTGGAACTCGTTGAAAAAGGCTTTTTTGAATGTTGTAACACAAAGTGACATGCACATAGAAAACACAGTAGTATGTACCTCTAATATTGATATGAAGGGCAACTGTTTGGCTTCAGAAAATGGAAATTATGCTTCACAAACTAGTAACTCTGACAAAATTGTGTATTTAATTAAGAATTTTAAAAACTAGAGGGCTTGACACTTCAATTTAGAATTTTGTATTTAATTAACTTCTTCTACTTAACCTTTCTTGTGTCTTTCCTGATCTTTTTTTTTGTTATACTGGATAATATTAGCCCTTGAGGCCTCAGAAAACTATTCAAAAGAAACATTAAGTGAGGGAAAATCACTCCTCAGATAAATTGCCCCCAACTCCCAAGTCTGTGACGAGCAGTCAAAAGTAGAAATTGCTTTACACAACTTAAAATGATTGGGAATCCCTGCTCTAAAGGAGTAGCGCTGAACCACTGAAGTAGTTTTGAAGTAGGCTGACATTGAGCTGCGCCGGCTAATTTCAGCTCGAGGGTTTTATACCATTTACTTTGGCATCTGGCTGTGTTGTAATCATTGTCTGTGAGTGGAATGTCTAAACCACCTAAAGCAAAGAGTAGAGAGAGACCAGGAGACCATTCCACTGGAATTGCACTGCTTCACAATGACTTGCATTCAAGTTTCTTCCTGTGAACTGTTGACATTAACAACAAAGTTGGCCAATTTTAGATGAATTATTACTTAAGGATCCTGGTTGACACAATGTTGATAAAGGGTTCAACAGTATTATTAAGATATTGGATCAATAGCGTACAATAACTAAAGGTTTCTCAATAATTGCAGGTTATATAATTCTCAATAATTGCAGGTTTCTCACGTTTATTGATTGGCAGCAGAAAGACAAAAAGACATAACTAGAGGTCTTGACACTTAAGCCATCGACTGGTGCACAATGGACGATATTAGTTGGTTGTCAGCTGTCATTAAAAAAGGTATGATTGAGGGGTTTTCTATGGTCAATCATAGATGTATTTGACTTACTGTATCTTTTTCAAATGTTCTGTATATTCTAAGTACATGAAACAAAAACTGTGTGTGAGGATCCAGGAAAATCTTGTCTTGCTTTATGTGTTAAATACATATTCTGTTATGTGTTAATTAAAGTGTGTCACAATGTGGCGATAAAGAGATGATGCTAACATTTAAAAAAAACTCTGTTAATTGTGAGGTGACAGCCCTTTTACTATTATTATTACTTCAGTAAAACACTAAAACTAATGTCATTTTTTTCTGGGATTTGGGGTGTTGTTTTTTGTCTCTGGTGCTTCCACACACATACAAACTTGTAAAAGAACTATCCATGCTGTTTTGAGTGAGATACGGTTTCTGAATGTCCTCTGCCTTCGGTCTCCGGGTCTGCATGGCTTTCACCATCACTTGTTGTTCTGAATGGCAAAACACTGTTACAACACACACTAGTTCACCATAATCTCCAAAAGAACTACTTCCATGTCCCTGTTCTGCAGGTATTCCACAAGTGTCTCTCGTCTAGAAGAAGTCTCCCAGCTAATCCTGCCTTGGACTGACCAAGGTTGGATGATGATGCTCAGTAGTTAGCTAAGCTGATGTGATCTTACCTAACTACTGAGCATGTGCAACTCCCAACAAAGATAGTGTAGAAGTGAGATGTCTCACTCTGTTGCTAAAACAGAGACCTAAACACACAGGGTGACAAGAGGATCTTTAGCAATGTGCAGTACAACAAAAACATGGTGTGTTTTGAACATGAAACCATATAAACCTATTCTGGTACAACCTCAAAAATTACAATTTATGACCTGAAAATGAGACTAATACGGGTGCTTTAATGTACCATACTCTATCAGCAGTTGGATCTGTCCTGGTGACACAAGCCAATTCTGTCACAACCACAGAGATGCTAGGGTATACGTCCCATGGGTTCATTGCATGAACATTGACAGCTTGCCACACATTACAAAGTGTTGCATTGCTTGGTTTCACAACAACCTGCCATTTGCTGCACAACATAAGTTATACAGTTTTTTTCAATCGCTAACAAGCGCTTACCCACTATCATGATACTTTTTCTAAACTCTTAACACAGACTCACACCTACAAAACACAATTGGCCAAATGGATAATTTTCTTCTCAAAAACACATTTTGTTAAACATATACTAACTCTTCATTTCAAAATAGAACACATCCTTCTCTGCACACACTAACTTTACCAAAACCCTGGAAA